>NC_142807.1:10312392-10567875 GCF_049724085.1 Artemia sp. Qi Xiang Cuo
TATTGAATCAAAAGGGAACCTGAAAAAGAAAAATTTTAGCTATTAGTCATACGTTTTAGAATATTTTTTTTTAAATAATATATAACTAACTTGTATGGTTCCTAAGCTGTCCTATTAAAAGTTAAATAAAGCGGTACATTGAAATATAATATCTTTATAGATTAGGATTATGATTAATATCTTTTTAAAAAAAAATAATATTTAACAAACTTAAATTAACATTCAAATTAATTATTACTTTCTTTATCAAAAGGGAAAATGAAACAGAAAAATTTTAGATATTAGTAATAAGTTTAAGAACATTTTTTTAAATAATATATAACTTACTTTCATGATTCTTTATCTTTAATAGTACTTTTTACATCAAAAGGGAACTTGAAAAATAAATTTTTTAACTATTATGCGTATGTTTAAGAGCTTTTTAAAAAAAAATAATATTTAAATAACTAACACGATGATTAAGCTTTCTTCTTCATTTTTGAATCAAAAGGTACGCTGAAAAATAAAAATTTTAACTATTAGTCATATGCTTAATAACATTTTTTTTAAATAATATATAACTTTATTGCATGATTATGAAGCTTTCCAAGAAACTTTTTACTCCAGATGGAACATTCAAAATAAGTTTTATAAATAAATTGCCTATTATTAATAGCTTTTAATATATAAAAAAAAATATAAAACTTTAATGAAAAATGTGATTTATTCTAAAAAAAATTAACAAAAGTGAAAATAAAAAAGAAAAATGTTAGATATTTGTAAAATTTTTATTAAAATTTTTTTAAAATAAGATATAACTTACTTACATGATCCTTAATATTTCTTCTTCCATATTGAATCAAAAGGGAACCTGAAAAAGAAAAAGGCTATATATTAGTTATATGTTTTAGAAAATTTTTTTTAAATAATATATAACTTACTTGCATGGTTCCTAAACTGTTCTCTTCAATGTTAAATCAAGATGGAACTTTAAAAATAATAGTTTTAACTATTATTCATATGTTTAAGATATTTTAAAAAAAATAATATTTAACTAAATTAAATTATCCTTAAGCTTTATTTTTCATTTTTTAATAAAAAAGGAACCTTAAAAAGAAAAATGTTATCTATTAGTCATACGCTTAAGAACATTTTTTTAAATAATATATAACTTACTTTCATGGTCCTTAATCTTTCCTCTTCTATTTTAAATCAAAAGGTAAATTGAAAAAGAACATTGTTAACTGTCATGAATATTATTTATATCTTTTTAAAAAAAAAATATATTGAAATTACTTTATGGATCCATAAGAATTCTTACATAATTTTTTTTATAAAGGGAACTTAAAAAAGAAAATGTAAGATATTAGTCATATTTTTAATACAATTTTTTTAAAATAATATATAACTTACTTTATTTATAATTATGCTGTCCTCTTACTTGTTAAATAAAAAGTGAACTTGAAAAATAAAAGTTTTAACTATTAGTCATATTTTTAATATCTTTTAAAAAAAAAAATATTTAACTAAATTTAATGATACTTAAGCTTTCTTATTAATTTTTTAATCAAAATAGAACCTAAAAAATAAAAATGTTAACTGTTATTCATATTTCTAAGAACATTTTTTAAAATAATATATAACTTACTTACTTCATCAATAAGCTTTCTTATTTCATTTTAAATCAAAAGGGAGCTTGAAAAAGGAAAGTCTTAACTATTAGTCATATGTTTAAGAGCTTTTTAAAAAAAATAATATTTAACTAACTTACATGATCCAAAAGGGAACCTGAAAAAGAAAAGTGTTAACGAACATTTAAGAACTTAAGAACTTAATAAAATTTTTTAAAACAATGAATAACTTACTTACATGATCCTTAAGCTTTCTTCTTCCATATTGAATCAAAAGGGAACCTTAAAAAGGAATAAGTATACTGTTAGTAATATGTTTAAGAAAATTTTTTTAAAATAATATATAACTTTATTACATGATCCCTAAGCTTTCCTCTTCCTTTTTGAATCAAAAGGGAACCTGAAAAAGAAAAGTGTTAACGATTAGTCATAAGCTTAAGAACATTTTTTTACATAATGAATAACTAACTGACATTATCCTTAAGCTTTCTTCTTACATTTTTAATAAAAAGGTAACCTGAAAAAGAAAAACGTATACTATTAGTCATATGTTTAAGAACATTTTTTAAAATAATATATAACTTACTTACATGATCCCTAAGCTTTCTAATTCCATTTTAACTCAAAAGTGAACTTGCAAAAGAAAATTGTTAACTATTAGTCATATGTTTGAGATATTTATAAAAAAAAAAAAATTTAACTAAATTTAATTATAATTAAGCTTTCTTATTACTTTTTGAATCAAAAGGGAGCCTGAAAAAGAAAAATGTTAACTATTAGTCATATGTTTAAGAACATTTTTTATAAATAATATATAAATTACTTACATGATCACTAAGCTTTCCTATTCACTTTTAAATCAAAATGTAACTTTAAAAATAAAATTTTTACATATATTTAATATTTTTAATAGCTTTTTAAAATAAATATAACCTTTATCTTACTTTAATGATGCTTATTATTTCTTCTTACTTTTTTAATAAAAAGTTAAACTGTAAAATAAAAAGGCTAGATATTAGCTATACTCTTAATAAAATTTTTTTAAAATAATACATAACTTACTTGTACGGTTCTTAATATTTCATAGTCCATTTTAAATAAAGAGGGAAATTTAAAAAGAAAATTTTTAAATTTTATTCATTTTTTTAATAACTTTTAAAAAAAAAAAATAATATTTAAATAAATTAAATGATCATTAATCTTTATTATTCATTTTTTAATAAAAAGGGAACCTGTAAAAGAAAATTTTTAGCTAGTAGCCATACTCTTAATAACATTTTTATAAAATAATATATACCTTACTTTCATGATCCTTAAGCTTTCCTCGTATATGTTAAATCAAGACGTAAATTTAAAAAGAAAATCGTTAAATATTAGGCATATGATTAAGATCTTTTTAAAAACAAATAATATTTATCTCACTTACACGATCATTAATCTTTATTATTCATTTCTTTATAAAAATCGAACATGAAACAGAAAAATTTTAGTTATTAGCCATACGCTTAAGAAAATTTTTATAAAATAATATATAACTTACTTGCATGATCCTTAAGCTTTCCTCTTCCATGTTAAATCAAAAGGGAACTTGAAAGAGAAAAGTGTTAACTATTACTAATATGATTAACATCTTTTTAAAAAAAAATAATATTTAACTACTTTAAGCGATGCTTAATCTTTTATATTAAATTCTGTATAAAAAGGTAACTTGAAACAGAAAATTTTAGCTAATATTCTTTCGCTTTAGAACATTTTTTTTTAAATAATATATAACTAAATTACAGGATCCCTATGCTTTCATCTTCCATGTTAAATCTAGAGGGACCTTGAAAAAGAAAACTGTTAACTATTAGTCTTATGTTTAAGAGCTTTTAATAAAAAATAATATTTAACTAACTTACATGATCCTTAATCTTTCTTCTTCCTTTTTGAATCAAAAGAGAAACTTTAAAAGAAAAATGTTAGATTTTAATCATATTCTTAAGATAATTTTTTTGAAATAATACTTAACTTACTTGTACGGTTATTAAGCTTTCCTCTTATATGTTACATCAAGAGGGAACTTGAAAAAGAAAAGTGTTAACTATTAGTCATATGTTTAAGAGCTTTTTAAAAAAAATAATATTTAACTAACTTACATGATCCTTAAGCTTTCTTCTTCCTTTTTGAATCAAAAGGGAACCTGAAAAATAAAAATTTAGCTATTAGTCATATTCTTAATAAAATTTTTTTAAAATAATACTTCAATTACATTTACGGTTCCTAATCTTTCTTCTTATATTTTACATCAAACGTTAAAATGAAATAGAAAATCTTTAAATATCAGGCGGATTTGTTTTATCTTTTTTAAAACAAAAAATATTTAAATACCTTAAGTGATCATAGAGCTTTATAACTACTTTCTGTATCAAAATGTAAAATGAAACAGAAAAATTTTAGCTCTTATTAATATGCTTTAGAACATTTTTTTTTAAATAATATATAACTAACGTGATTGATTCCTATTCTTTCATCTTAGATTTTAAATCAAGAGGGAAATTGAAAAAGATAAGTGTTAAACCTTAGTCATATTTTTAAGTGATTTTTTAAAAAAATAATATTTAACTAACTTTCATTATCCTTTATATTTAGTCCTCCTTTTTTAATTAACAGCGAACCTGTAAAATAAATATGCTAGCTAATAGTCATACGCTTAAGAAAATTTTTTTGAAATAATACATATCTTACATATACGGTCCCTAAGCTTTCATATTCTATGTTAAATCAAGAGGGAACTTGAAAAAGAAAAATGATAACTATTAGTCATATGTTTAAGAACATTTTTTTAAAATAAGATATAACTTACTTGCATGATTCCTAAGCTGTCCTAGAACCATTTAACTCAAACGGTAAATTTGAAAAGAAATTCGTTAAATATAAGTCTTTTGTTTAAGATCTTTTAAAAAAAAAAAAATATTGAAATACTTTAAATAATCATTAATCTTACTTATTCATTTTTGACTTAAAAGCAAACCTGAAAAAGAAAAATTTATTATAGAGCTTTAAAAAAGCTTAAAAGAGCTTTTATATATTAAGAGCTTTAAAAAAAAAAATAATATTTAACTTTCTTTCGTGATAGTTCAGCTTTATCCTTCAATTTTGAATCAAAAGTGAAGCTAAAAAATAGTTATGAAATCTATTATTCATATGCTTAAGACTATTTTTTTAATATAATATATAACTAACTTACATGATCCATCTTCTGTCATCTTACATGTTAAATCAAAAGGGAACTTGAAAAAGAAAAGTGTTAACTATTAGTCATATGTTTAAGAGCTTTTAAAAAAAAATAATATTTAACTAACTTACATGATCCTTAAGCTTTCTTCTTCCTTTTTGAATCAAAAGGGAACCTAAAAAAGAAAAATTTTAGCTGTTAGTCATATGTTTAAGAACATTTTTTATAAATAAGATATAACTAACTTATATGATCCTTATGCTTTCCTCTTCCGTTTTGAATCAAAATTGAACATAAAAAATAAAAATTTTAACTATTAGTCATATTCTTTATAAAATTTTTTTTTAAATAATATATAACTGCATATAATTCTTATTAAGCTGTCATAGTAACTTTTAAATAAAGATTTAACTTTAAAAATAAATTTTTTAAAAATATTTAGTTTTTTTAATAGCTTTTAAAAAAAAAAATAATATTTAACAAAATTTAATGAAAATTATTATTTATTATTCCTTTTGTAATAAAAAGGGAAGCTGAAAAAGAAAAAAGTTAACTATTAATCATACGCTTAAGAACATTTTTTTAAATAATATATAACTTACTTGCATGATTCTTAAGCTTTCCTATTACATGTTAAATCAAAAGGTAAATTGAAATAAAATTTGTTAACTATCATGAATTTTATTAATATCTTTTTAAAAAAAAAATAATATTTAACTTACTTAAATGATACTTAAGATTTATTCTACATTTTTGATTCAGAAGGGAACCTGAAAAAGAAAAATGTTAAATATTATTCATATTCTTAATACCATTTTTTTAAAATAATATATAACTTACTTGCATGATTCTTAAGATTTCCTCTTCCATGTTAAATCAAAAGTGAACTTTCAAAAGAAAATTGTTAACTATTATTAATATTTTTAATATCTTTTAAAAAAAAATAATATTTAACTAACTTTAATGATCCATAAGATTTATTCTTCCTTTTTGAATGAAAATTTAACCTAAAAAATAAAAATGTTAAATATTATACATATTACTAATACCATTTTTTTAAAATAATATATAACTTAATTACATTATCCCTAACATTTCCTATTCACTTTTATATCAAACGGTTAATTTGAATATAAAAGCGTTAAATCTTCTGCATCTTTTTAATATCTTTTTTAAAAAACTAAATATTTAAATAACTGACGCGATCATTCAGCTTTGTTCCTCAATTTTAACGAACATTTAAGAACATTTAAGAACTTAAGAACATTTTTTTAAATAATGAATAACTTACTTACATGATCCTTAATCTTTCTTCTTATATATTGAATAAAAAGGGAACCTGAAACAGGAATACTTATACTGTTGGTCATATGCTTAAGAACATTTTTTTAAAATAATATATAACTTTCTTACATGATCCTTAAGCTTTCTTCTTCCTTTTTGAATCAAAAGGGAACCTGAAAAAGAAAAATGTTAACTATTAGTCATATGTTTAAGAACATTTTTTAATATAATTAATAACTTACTTACATTATCCTTAAGATTTCTTCTTCCATATTGAATCAAAAGGGACCCTGAAAAAGAAAAAAGTAAACTATTAGTCATATTCTTAATAACATTTTTTTAAAATAATATATAACTTACTTGCATGATCCTTAAGCTTTCTTATTCCATTTTAAATTAAAAGGTAACTTTCAAAAGAAAAATGTTGACTATTAGTCATATGTTTGAGAGCTTTTAAAAAAAAATAATATTTAACTAACTTACATGATCCTTAAGCTTTCTTCTTCCTTTTTGAATCAAAAGGGAACCTGAAAAAGAAAAATGTTAGCTATTAGTCATATGTTTAAGAACATTTTTTTAAAATAATATATAACTTACTGGCATGATCCCTAAGCTTTCCTATTCCATTTTAAATCAAGATATAAATTGAAAAATAAAAGTTTTACCTATAATTAATATGTTTAATATCTTTTAAAAAAAAAAATAATATTTAACTAACTTTAATGATACTTAATAGTTATTATTACTATTTTTATAAAATGGGACAATTTAAAATAAAATTGTTATCTATTAGCCATACTTTTAAGAAAATATTTTAAAAATAATACATAACTTACTTTTACTATTCCTAATATTTACTATTCCATTTTACATAAAAATTTAAATTTAAAAAGAAAATTTTTAACTATTATTAATGTTTTTTATAGCTTTTTAAAAAAAAAATAATATTTAAATAACTTACATGATACTTAAGATTTTTTCTTCCTTTTTGAATCAAAAGGGAACCTGAAAAAGAAAAATTTTAGCTATTAGTCATATGCTTAAGAATATTTTTTATAAATAATATATAACTTACTTTCACGGTCCTTAAGCTTTCCTATTCTCTTTTAAATCAAGAGATAAATTTAAAAAGAAAATCTTTAAATATTAGGAGTATGATTAAGATCTTTTTAAAAACAAAAAATACTTAAATAATGTACGCGATAATTAAAATTTCTACCTACTTTTGGTTTCAAAATGGTACCTGAAAAAGAAAAGTTTTAGCTATTAGTCATATGCTTTATAACATTTTTTTAAAATAATATATAACGTCATTGTTCTATTATTTTTATGTCCAAGTATAGTTTACCTAAAGAGGGAACTTGAACAAGAAAAGATTAATACATTATGCAGATGGGTAATAGCTTTAATAAAAAAAATAATATTTAACTTAAAATCATTGTAACAATTATTTATTCGTACTTTCTGAATCAAAAGCTATCCAGAAAAAGAAAATTTTAGCTAATAGTCATACGCTTTAGAACATTTTTTTTTAAATAATATATAACTTACTTACATGATTCCTATGCTTTAATCTTCCATGTTAAATCAAAAGGGAACTTGAAAAAGAAAAGTTTTACATGAGTGTCATATTAATAATAGCTTTTTAAAAAAAAAAATTCTTTAACTATTTTACACTATCATTCCGCTTTCTTACTACATTTTTTATTCAAAAGGAAACCGTCCCTGAATAATTTTAGCTCTTAGTCATATGCTTAAGAACATTTTTTTAAAATAATACTTAAATTACTTTTACGATTCTTAATATTTCTTCTTATCTTTTACAAAAAGAGGTAAAGTGATAAAGAAAATTTTTAAATGTCAGGCGTATGTTTAATTTCTTTTTTAAAACAAAAAATATTTAAAATACTAAAGCTTTCATTAATATTTCTTCCTAATTTCTTAATCACAAGCTATACCAACACAGAAAATTTTAGCTATTATTAATACGCTTTATAACATTTTTTTTTAAATAATATATAACTACCTTGCATGATTCCGAAGCTTTTCTCTTCCCTGTTAAATCAAAAAGTAACTTGAAAAAGAAAACTGTTAACTATTAGTCATATGTTTAAGAGCTTTTTAAAAAAAATAATATATAACTAATTTACATGATCCTTAATCTTTCTTCCTCCTTTTTTAATCAAAAGGGAACCTGTAAAAGAAAAATGCTAGATATTAATCATATGCTTAAGAACATTTTTTTGAAATAATACATAACTTACATATACGATCCTTAAGCTTTCTTCTTCCATGTTGAATCAAAAGGTAGCCTTAAAAATTAATGCTATAGATATGTTAAATATTCTTTATAACATTTTTTTAAAATAATATATAACGATCGGGCATGAGTACTAAGCTGGCCTAGTCACGGATAAATCATAAGGGGAACATGAATATTGAGAGCGTTATATAAAAGTCATCGTTGACTTAGCTTTTTAAAAAGAATAATCTATACATAACTTTAGAGATCATTAATATTTATTACTAATTTTTGAATAATAAGGGAACCTGAAAAAGAAAAATATATTATAGAGCTTTAAAAAAGCTTAAAAGAGCTTTTATATGATTAAGATCTTTTTAAATTCAAAAACTATATATATTACTTTTACGATCCTGAATCTTTCTACTAACAAACATTAACAAAAGTTTAACTGTATCATAATTATGTGAGCTAATAGCATTTCTCAATATATCATTTTTTTAAAATAATATATAACTTACTTGCATTAGCCCTATGAGTACATATGACATTTTCAATAAGAGGGAACTTGACCAAAAAATATTTCTAACTTATGCATAATAGACTTAGCTTTTAAAAAACAATATATTTTTAAATAACTTACATGATCCTTAAGCTTTCTTCTTCCTTTTTTAATCAAAAAATAAACCTTAAAAGAAAAATTTTAGCTCTTATTCATACGCTTAAGAAAATTTTTTTGAAATAATACCTAACTTACTTTTATGATTCTTAAGCTTTCCTCTTCCATGTTAAATCAAAAGGGAACTTGAAAAAGAAAAGTGTTAACTATTAGTCAAAAAGAAAAATTTTAGCTATTAGTCATATGCTTAAGAACATTTTTTTAAAATAATATTTAACTTACTTGCATGATTCTTAAGCTTTCCTCTTCCATGTTAAATCAAAAGGGAACTTGAAAAAGAAAAATTTTAAACGTTAGTCATATGTTTAAGAGCTTTTTAAAAAACAAATATATTTAACAAAAATAAATTATACTTAAGCTTTTTTCTTACTTTTTGAATCAAAATAAAAACTGTAATATAAAAATGTTATATATTATTAATACGCTTAAGAACATTTTTTTAAAATAATACATAACTTAATTGCATTGTCATTAATCTATGCTATTCCTTGTTGAATCAAGATTTACCCTTCAATAGAAATGTGTTAAATGTAATTAATTTTTTTAATATCTATAAAAAACAGAAAATCATTAAATAACGTTAATTATAATTGAGATTTCTTATTAATTTGTTAATGAAAAGTTAGCCTAAAAATTAAAAGTGCGAGATATTAGTCATATGCTTAAGAACATTTTTTTAAAATAATATATAACTTACTTGCTTAAAAAAAATGTTCTTAAACATATGACTAATAGTTAACATTTTTCTTTTTCAGGTTCCCTTTTGATTCAAAAGGAAGAAGAAAGCTTAATGATCATGTAAGTTAGTTAATTATTTTTTTTTCATAGATCTTAAACATCGTACTTATAGTTCTCACTCTCATTGTGCATGGTCCCTTTAGAGATAAAATGGACTTGGAACTCTTCATGATCATGTAAGTAAGTTATATATTATTTAAAAAAAATGATAATAAGAAACATAATCATATCTTTAGTAATTATGTATTATGTTCCCTTTTGAATCAAAAAGGAAGAAGAAAGCGTAAGGATCATTTACGTAATAACTATATTATTATTTTTTAAAAGCTCTTAAAAATATGAATAATATTTAAAAATTTTATTTTTCAAGTTAACTTTTGATTTAACATTGAATAGGAAAGCTTAATAATCATGCAAGTAAGTAATAATATTTAACTAACTTACATGATCCTTAAGCTTTCTTCTTCCTTTTTGAATCAAAAGGGAACCTGAAAAAGAAAAATTTTAGCTATTAGTCATATGCTTAAGAACATTTTTTAAAAATAATATATAACTTACTTACATGATTCTTAAGCTTTCCTCTTCCATGTTAAATCAAAAGGGAACTTGAAAAAGAAAAGTGTTAACTATTAGTCATATGTTTAAGAGCTTTTAAAAAAAAAAAAAAATTTAACTAACTTAAATGATGATTAATCTTTCTTCTTCCTTTTTTAATAAAAAGGGAACCTTTAAAATAAAAATGTTATATATTAGTCATACGCTTAATAAAATTTTTTTAAAATAATACATAACTTAATTTTACGGTTCCTAATATTTCCTCTTCCAAGTTACATAAATTGAGAACTTGAAATAGAAAAGTGTTAAATATCATTCATATTTTTAAGAGCTTTTTAAAAAAAATAATATTTAACTAAATTACGTTATAATTAAGATTTATTCTTACTTTTTGAATAAAAAGTTAAACTGAAAAAGAAAAATGTTAACTATTAGTCATATGTTTAAGAACATTTTTTAAAATAATATATAACTTACTTACATCATACTTAAGCTTTCCTCTTCCATGTTAAATCAAGAGGTACCTTGAAAAAGAAAAGTGTTAACTATTATTCATATGTTTACGATCTATAAAAAAAATAATATTTAACTAAATTTAAGTATCCCTAATATTTACTCTTCAATGTCGAATCAAAATTAAACTTTAAAAAGAAAATGTCAACTATTTGTCATATTTTTAAGACCATTTTTTTTAAATAAGATATAACTTACTTATATGATCCTTAAGCTTTCTTCTTCCAAATTGAATCAAAAGGGAACCTGAAAAAGAAAAATTTTAGCTATTAGTCATATGCTTAAGAACATTTTTTTTAAATAATATATAACTTACATGAATAACTTACTTACATGATCCTTAAGCTTTCTTCTTACATTTTGAATAACAAGGGAACCTGAAACAGAAATACGTTAACTATTGGTCATATGCTTAAGAACATTTTTTTTAAATATTAAATAACTTAATTACATGATCCTTAAGCTTTCTTATTCAATATTGAATAAAAAGGGAACCTGAAAAAGAAAAATGTTAACTATTAGTCATATGCTTAAGAACATTTTTTTAGAATGACATATAACTTACTTACATGATCCTTAAGCTTTCTTCTTCCATGTTGAATCAAAAGGAAACCTGAAAAAGAATAATGTTAACTATTAGTCATATGCTTAAGAACATCTTTTTAAAATAATTAATAAATTACTTACATGATATTTAAGCTTTCTGATTCCATGTTGTATCAAAAGGGAACCTGAAAAATAAGAATGTTAATTATTAGTCATATGCTTAAGAAAGTTTTTTAAAAGAATGAATAAATTAATTACATGATACTTAAGCTTTCTTCTTCCATATTGAATCAAAAGGGAACCTGAACAAGAAAAACGTTAACTATTAGTCATATGCTTAAGAACTTTTTTTAAAAATAATATATAACTTACTTTCATGATCCTTAAGCTTTCTTTTTCCATGTTAATCAAAAGGTAACATGAAAAAGAAAAATTTCAACTATTAGTCTTATCATTAATAAAATTTTTAAAAAATAATATATAACACTAAAATGTTAACTTTCTTCTTCAATATTGAATCAAAAGGGAACCTGAAAAAGAAAAATGTTAACTATTAGTCATATGCTTAAGAACATTTTTTTTAATAATGAATAACTTACTTACATGATCTTTAAGCTTTCTTCTTCCATGTTGAATCAAAATGTAACCTTAAAAATAAAAATTTTAACAATTATTAATATTATTAATAAATTTTTTTAAAAGAATTAATAAATTACTTTAATTATCATTTATCTTTATTATTCAATGTTTAATCAAAATGTACCATGAAACAGAAAATCTTTAAATATTGTTAATGTTACTAAGAACATTTTTTTTTAATTTTATATAACTTAATTTAATGGTCATAAAGATTTATTTTTAAATGTTGAATCAAAAGGGGCCATAAAAAATAAAAACGTCAACTATTAGTCATATCCTTAAGAACATTTTAAAAAAAATAATATATAACTTACTAAAATGATCATTAACTTTCTTCTTCAATATTGAATCAAAAGGGAACCTGAAAAAGAAAAATGTTAACTATTAGTCATATGCTTAAGAAATTTTTTTTAAATAATGAACAACATAATTACATGATATTTAATCTTTATTCTTCCATCTTGAATCAAAAGGGAACCTGAAAAAGAAAAATGTTAACTATTAGTCATATGCTTAAGAACTTTTTTTTAAAAAATGAATAACTTAATTACATGATCCTTAATCTTTCTTCTTACATATTGAATCAAAAGGGAACCTGAAACAGAAAAACGTTAACTATTAGTCATGTGCTTAAGAACATTTTTTTAAAATATTAAATAACTTAATTACATGATCCTTAACTTTCTTCTTCCATATTGAATCAAAAGGGAACCTGAAAAAGAAAAATGTTAACTATTAGTCATATGCTTAATAATATTTTTTTAGAATGACATCTAACTAACTTACATGATCCTTAAGCTTTCTTCTTCATTGTTTAATCACAAGGAAAAATGAAAAAGAAAAGTTTTAACTATTAGTTAAGAACTTAATAACATTTTTTTAAATAATGTACAACTTACTTACCTTTTCTTTTAGCTTTCTGCTTAATTGTTGTATCAAAATGGACCCTTAAGAATAAGTGTGTTAATTATTATTTAAGAACTATAGAACATTTTTTAAAATAATTTAAAAATGAATGTCATTATCCTTTAGATTTCTAATTACAAGGTTAATAACAATTTACCTTTAACCAGGACTTCGTTTTAAGTTGTTAATGTTCCTAATAACATTTTTTTTAAAATTATTAAATAAATTACTTACATGGTCCTCAAGATTTACTCTTACATGTTAATCAAAAGGGAACATGAAAAATAAAAATGTCAACTATTAGTCTTATGCTTAAGAACATTTTTTTTAAATAATATATAACTTAGTTACATGATCCTTAACTTTCTTCTTCCATATTGAATCAAAAGGGAACCTGAAAAAGAAAAATGTTAACTATTAGTCATATGCTTAAGAACATTTTTTTAGAATGACATATAACTTACTTACATGATCCTTAAGCTTTCTTCTTCCATGTTGAATCAAAAGGAAACCTGAAAAAGAATAATGTTAACTATTAATCATATGCTTAAGAACATCTTTTTAAAATAATGAATAACTTACTTTCATGATTCTTAACCTTTCTTCTTCCATGTTGAATCAAAAGGGGACTTGAAAAAGAAAAACTTTAACTATTATTAATATTACTAAGAACATTTTTTTTTTATTTTATATAACTTAATATCATTGTAATTAATATTTACTATTAAATTTTAAATCGAAAGGGGAACTTTAAAAATAAAAACGTTAAATATTAGTCATATCATTAATAAAGTTTTTGAAAAAAAAATTTTAACTTACTAACATGATCCTTAACTTTCTTCTTCAATATTGAATCAAAAGGGAACCTGAAAAAGAAAAATGTTAACTATTAGTCATATGCTTAAGAACATTTTTTTTTAAATAACATATAACTTACTAACATGATCCATAAGCTTTCTTCTTCCATGTTGAATCAAAAGGAAACCGGAAAAAGAAAAATTTTAGCTATTAGTCATATGCTTAAGAACATTTTTTTAAAATAATATATAACCTACTAGCATGATTCTTAAGCTTTTCTCTTCCTTGTTGAATCAAAAGGGAACCTGAAAAAGAAAAATGTTAACTATTAATCATATGCTTAAGAACATTTTTAAAAAATAATATATAACTTACTTGCATGATTCTTAAGCTTTCTTCTTCCATGCTGAATCAAAAGGGAACCTGCAAAAAGAAAAATGTTAACTATTTTTCATATTCTTAAGAACATTTTTGTAAAATAATATATAACTTACTTACTTCAAAAGCTTTCTTCTTCCATGTTGAATCAAAAGGGAACCTGAAAAAGAAAAATGTTAACTATTAGTCATATGCTTAATAACCTTTTTTTTAAATAAGCTATAAGCTTCCAAATTAAATCAAAAGGGAACCTTATATTTTGTTTTTATATGGGAAGTTAAAGTTTTTTTTGTTTTTTTTTTAACTTGGATTTTAGGTTTTGTCAGTGTTCGAAGTTTTTGTTTATAATATTTAAATTGTGTTTTGCATTTAAATTTTTATACTTGGATGGTTTTATTTGTGCATGTTTATTTTGAGCTTTTGTATGAGGCTGAACTTGTTTGTGATGGGTTGAAATTTTTATTAGGAAGTAAAGGTTTTTATTTAGATTTATTTTTTTGTTGTCAGAGTATAAAGTTTCTTGTAAATTTGGTTTTATTTCCATTGATTTTTTTTTTGGGGGGTGGGGGGGATTACGTTTTCGTGTTTTAGGTTTTGTTCTTTTTTTGTTTGGCGATTGAGGTGAGTAAGTAAATAATATTATATATTATTATATATAATATATATATATATATATATATATATATATATATATATATATATATATATATATATATATATATATATATATATATATATATATATATATATATATATATTATAATATAATAAATAACATATACATAATATAACTACTCCTGGAAAATTTTTAATTCTTCGTATATACACATGCGTTGCTAGTGGGATTATACTAAGGACTTGGGTTTGATGCTAAGGGGTTGACGGGGCTGGCTTTGCACAACCTTCACGCGGTGGCCCTGTTTTCAGAATTCTCAGTGTACCACTGGCAGCGTATTCAGGAGATCCAGAATCGATTATTATAAGTTTCACATTGAGTTTCGCTTTCAGTTTCTAGTATTGATGGTTTGTTTTTATTTATTTATGTTTTTTTTGCTAAAGTGTTCATTTGTTAGATTTGTGGTTTTATATGGGGAGTTAAAGTCTTTTAATATTAAATTTAAAGTTTTGGTATTTTTTAAAGTTTTTATCAATAGGTTTTTTTTTTGCATTTAACTTTTATTTCATTAGATGTCCAATTGTGCGATTTAATTGTGCAAAATTGAAAACCTCTTAATACCGAAAGTTAAATAAAAAACAAACAATTTAAACCGTATAGACAAAAAATTCAAAAACTAGCAAAACTTTAAATATAAATACAAAGACATTAACTATATAGAACACGAATATAACAAATGGTCAGTTTTACCAAAAAAAAAAAGAAAAAAAAGGAAAAAAAAACCATAAATACTAGAAATTCAAGACGACCCTTAATGTGAAACCATAAACCCACACACAAAAACATGAAGCCTAACTTAAAAAACCCAATACAGTACAAAGCTTTGACCCCTTAAACATTAACTGAAACGCGAGAGAAAACAGTTAAAATAACATAAAAAGACTAGCATCCTACAAAAAAAATGTTCGATCTAATATAAAAATCTAAACAAAAAGTTAAAAATTAAATACCATGGGCAAAATTTAATGCCAAAGACGAAAACTTCCGTTCCGTATACAAAATTAAAACACAAAAAAGAAATAAATTTAAATCTTCATGTAAAAGGTACCTTTAAAAATAACTTAAATATAATATATTGGTATTAATAATAACAAAACCTATATGAAAAACATAAATACTACCTACAAAAAATTGAAATTCAAACACTAAAAAGGTAAACGGCATCTAAGAAACCTTTTAACACCCACCCCCTCCCCCCTCCCCAGGAAAGAAATTTAAACACAGAAATAATAAAAAAAAAACATTAAAAATGTTCTTCTAAAATACACAAGTCTTACACACGGAAATTTCAATGATTTCTTATGCCCTGTCCCCCATTGGCTTTACATTTATAACTAAATTGAAAGAAAAAATAATAAGAAAAATTGCGTTTTAATATCCACGGTGAAAAATTAAATGTAAATTTATTTAGAATGTCCCAGTTTCAATATTTGAAAATTTTGTGCTATAGAAATTTTGGCTATGCATGGGTATTGTGTAACGTAAAAAAAGGTGAAGAACACGGCATTGTCTCCTTTTTTGAACTTGTATTTTTGTTGTATTTAAAATCTAGTTTTTAATCTTTGTTTTTTTTTATAATATTTTCTTTCCTATTTACATATGATTTTAGTATTTAAGACATAGATATTAAAGCTATCTTTGTTTTTGCTTCTACACTGTATCAAGTGCAAATTGGGCCGTTTTCTCTTTGTTTATTAACGTTGTGTATAAGAGACTTGAGTTTTCTGCATAAGATCTGACAGTCGGCATGCACAACTAATAATAATAAAAAAAAAACAATCAAAAAATTAAAGACCCAAAAGAAAACTTTAGTTCCGCTTACAGAAGTTAAAACCTATAGAGCCAAACATTCAGCCTATAGAGCCAACTTAAGCCGTTAAAAGAGTGAAAACAATTCATGCAAGAATTAGACCAGAAAAAGATCGTAAACAAGTAACTTCAAAACCCTAATTGATAACACTTTACTGAAAACACCAATTATTAAACCACACGTGCGAGATATACATATTATACAATACCTAAACTCCGTCAAACCCAAAAATTTAGAACTTGTACATTCAAACGAGTAAAGTAAACTAACAAAAGGCGTGAAATCGAACGCTAAACCACTCATGCAAAATATAAATTCAGCGTGACCTACTCGTAAGAAATTATATTATATATATATATATATATATATATATATATATATATATATATATATATATATATATATATATATATATATATATATATATATATATATACATATTAAATCTGCAATATCTAATCCTCCTACTGAGGACATCTTTCCCTATTTACACGATCCCACTAGACCCCGACTCCCTCGCTTAGCTCCTTTGGCAATTCCAACGTACTCACCGATCCATACCGTTACTGAGAGATTTCGGAAAAGTTTTATCCCCTCTATTCTGGAGCGCCTAAATAAGTCCTGAACTATTGCCCTGCACCAAAATTAACTCCTCCGTCCCTTATTTTACCTGTTGGTATATGCTCAGAATATAATCACAATAATCATGCGTCATTTTTTTTCTCTTTATCTTTGATCACTTTTATTTTGCCCTTTTGTAATATTTATTTATGCTATATTTAATTTTTGACCTTTAATTTTAAATCCTTTGACTTTTAATTGAAATCCTTTCGTTAATTGTAAATATTTCTTTTCTACAGTTAATTTGGCTTGGTTTTAAGTGTTTTTCTTTTTTTTACTTTTAGGTATTTGACTTTGAATACGAATTCTGCAATGTTTTTCTACTTGCCTGTGATTTTGTTTTATCTCACACCCTTTCTTCTTCTATTTTTCTGTTTCTATTTTTGAATTATTTCGCACAAAGTTCATTTTAGTTGTTGGACTTGGATTTTTTTTTCTTTTGCGTTAAATGTTTATCGACCTTTTTTATGCTTGATCGGTGTTTCTTTTCTTGCTGTATTATTTGTTTCTTTGCTTTGCTTTTTCTGTTTTTTTTTTCGGCATATGAAGCAAATTCGGCTCTATTAGAGCTTAAGATAGCCTTTGGAAAATAAATATTATCTTATTTCTTATATATATATATATATATATATATATATATATATATATATATATATATATATATATATATATATATATATATATATATATATATATATATATATATATATATATATATATATATATATATATATATATATATATATATATATATATATATATATATATATATATATATATATATATATATATATATAAAATATATATATATATATATTATTTTAACCCTCGTTATAAATTTAGCTCTCTCGTGTAAATACCATAAGTTGAAATGTACCTCTTAGTCCTGTCTTATTTTATATTAGGTTTACTAAATAAACTATAATATTTTCCAAATTATTGGTGGTGGAGACTGACTGCCTCCATTGCCATAGAAAAAATAAACATTAAAGATCACAAAAAAGCTTAAACTCTGTATTAAAAGAGATCAACCCCCCAAAAAAAACAGCTTGAACCTTGTGTACTAATTCTTGAAGTTAAAACACAAAAGCTTTACTATAAGATATTCGAGAGCAGACACTATATATACAAAAATTAAACCCCGAACAGAAAGACATATATTAAAATACCACAAATTATAGAAATGAAGCACCACATTCCAAATTATTAGCCCAAGAACCCAAATTTAATTCTAACACTATACCTAAGACGTTAAAATAAGAAAAAATCAATGCATTAAATATACTATAAAATAAATATTAGCATAAGACATAACACCCTTACACAAAAACTTTATCTTTACACGTAGAGTTTATTCCAACACAAGTGACGAAATCCAATACATGCACATTCTAATCCCCCCCCCCCCAAAAAAAAAAATAACAACTTTACTCTAGATATCTAACTACAAACAGAAATTTGAAAAAAGTGCTTATTGGTCTACAAAAGGTAAGAAAACTGTAAACACACCCAAGTTACAGAAATTTCAACCTTTAACAGAGAAAATGTAGTCATACCAGAGGAACTCATACCAACAAACACACCTTGGACCCCAATAATGAAGATAAATCCCACATAATTTCCCAACTAAGTCCCCGAATGCCACTAACAGATATACGAAGATCAAATCCAGAATCCCAATGAGAAAATTTTAGATCTAAAAAAGAAAACGGAGAAAATCCCAAAATATTATGATTTCAATCCTTATACGCGCCTACGTGCCTCCAGCACAAAAAATTGATCCTAAAAACAAGAACAATTTTTTTTTTCACTCCCAAAAACTTCAATGCAACGCACGAAAACCTTCCAAAAACGCACGAAAACCTTCCCAACACATGCAAAGACCTTTATGAGGGGCATATTTATTTGTTATACAAAACAAAATGGAGTTAATAGTTTGAACGGTAATTCCTAAGAATATGATGCACACTATTATTTGACCCAAATAACTAATTTTAGGAACCAATGAAAAAACTTATATACGAATCCTAAAAATGTAGGGCCGACGTCCAACTGGAAAATAAATTCCAGGAATTTCATTTTGACCAAGTGTATTTCTGTAACACCAGATATTAATACATACCAGCAAAGAAATTTTCTCAAAGTATTGGTAAAGTTCTCTGGAAAAAGTTGTGCCAATCTGCTCAATAAAGTTTCTTTGAAAGTAACATAAACACTCCCTTACCTGAAATCCATTCTTTATTCACTGTATTTTTAATCCTCTAATCCGCTTCTTCGGGATCATTGTCTGACACTTCACCAGTGAAAACCATCCTAGAACTAAAATATGGCACACATTGCGTTTACATAAATACTTCACATGACGTCATATCATTTTTCATAATGACGTCATGAATCGAATCAGTTCATCTGTATATTTTCTTTGCTTTTTAATTTTATGTTTCTTATTAACTATCATTTCAAAAAAATTTAATTTTTGAATTTCATTTCATTCTGTATCGTTCTTTAATTTTCTTCTCTTTCATTCTATTTTCTTTCCGATTTTATTAATCACGGTGGAAAAGAAAATTTAAATATCATCCTAATTTCCCAATTTCAATATTTGATACGACTTTAACTTATTCAAATTTCCTATTGATAACATATGAGGTTTTTAATTAAGACAAGAGGGTATGTGTGATCCTGCATCTCCTGAATACAATGCTAAATGTGCACTGAGGTTTGTGAAAACAGGGCAACCGCGTGAAATTTGTGCAAAGCCATCCCCACTCACCCCCTAGCATCCATGTATACAACCTAACCGCTTAATACTCTCCCACTAACAAAACCGTCAGTACAAAAATTAAAAACGGACCTTAATGTAAAACCATAAACCCACTAAAAATCGTTAAACATAATGTATTAACACGAACCTCACTCACAAAAACACGAAACCAGATTAAAAAAAATGAAACCCAATACAATTTTAAACTCAAACATATAATACAGAACTTACAATAAATAGCCGAGTCAAACTAAAAATGAGCAAAAATTAATATGAGTAGGGCTGATCACCCCCATGCCTTCTTCAGACCAGAAAATAATTGCACTTAAACAAATACATAAATAATACATTAATAAATATATGAAATGTACATAAATAAACAAAATAGCTACACTTTAAATGTTTTCACTTTTTTACTTTAATAAATAAATAAAAAAATTAAAACTTTAAGGAAAAAATATGAATATATGTAAATTAAACTGACAATCTACGGCCATACGTTTTTTCGGTAAACTGCAAATTATTTTCTGGTCTTTATCTTCATTATTGGGGTCCAAGATGTGTTTGTTGGTATGGAGTCCACTTTTTTTCAAATTTCTAGTTGTAGTAAGATATCTAGAGTAAAGTTTTTTTTTGGGGGGGGATTAGAATGTACATGTATTGGCTTTAGTCATTTGTGTTGGATTGAACTCTACGTGTAAAGATAAAGTTTTTGTGTAAGGGTATTAGGTCTAATGCTAATATTTATTTTATAGTATATTTAATGTATTAATTTTTTCTTATTTTAACTTCTTAGGTATAGTGGGGGTTGGGTTATCAGCCTATGGCATGGGGGTTATCTGCCCGACTCATTCTAATTTTTGCTCTGTTTTGGTTTGACTCGGCCTATAATGTTATTTTCGGTTCGTTTTGAGTTCCAGTTATTTATTGATTGTGATTTGTGGTAGTTTTACCCTTGGAAGATAACTTGACTTTATTTCTGCTCATTTTTGGCTTAATTGAGCTCTTCACTGTTCTTTGAAATGCTTATTTTACGGAAGAATTGTTTTAAATTAATTAAGAAAAGAGGGCATGTTTGATTCTGGATTACCTAAATGCGCTGCTAGTTGTGCACTTGAATTTGTAAAAAACAGGGTAACCGCGTGAAGGTTGTGCACAGCCAGCTCGGTACATCCTCTAGCGTCAAATCCAACCACTTAAAATCCTCCCACTAGCAGCACATGTATACACATGCAAAATTAAACACTCCTAGAAAACTTAGACTCCATATGTAATATTTACTTACTCATCTCCACTGCCAAAAAAAAACTGAAAATAAAATTATTGTTTCCAATCCCAACCAAGGAAATTAAAACCGAATTAAGAAGAATTGTTTTACTCTAACAGCAAAAAATTTACATCTAAATGAAAACTTTCCCTTCCACATAAAAATTACAGCCCAGCAAAACAAACATAAACAAAAGCTCAAAACAAACATACACAAATAAAACCTTCTTAGTATAAAAACGTAAATGCTAAATCAAGTTAAGCATTATACACAAAACCTTCAAATACTGACAAAACTTTAAATCTAACTTAAAATATTTTAAACTTTCCATGTAGATACAAAAATGTAACAAATGCAAGCTTTAGCCAAATACAAAAAAAAACCCTCTTTATGTTATTTGCCCTTTTTCTTTCTGCCACTGTTTTACCCCTCCATGAAAAAATGAAATTTTTCGATAAACATCTTACTTAAAATTGTCTCCAAAAGGACTAAAACTTCGAATACTAAACCCTAATCTCTAAGCCTCAATCAAGGAAACTAAAACCTGAAAAACAAATATGTTATACCCTGCAAACAAAAACTAAAATAAATCTAAAGGAACCAAAAATTAGCTACAAATAAAAAATTTCAGCCCATCTCAGAAAAAATTAATCCAAGTACAAGTTCTTAAAACCAACGCCCAAAATTGAAAACCTTTTAATACCGAAAGTTAAATAAAAACACACAATTTAAACCATTTAGACAAAAAACTTCAAAAACTAGCAAAATTTTAAATATAATTACAAAGACTTTAACTATATAAAACACGAATATAACAAATGATCACTTTCACCAAGAAAAGGAAAAAAAAGTAAAAAAAAAACGCAAACCATAAAACTAGAAATTCAAGACGAACCTTAATGTGAAACCATAATTCCACACACAATATTTAAAACATCATATATAAACTCGAGCTTCACACACAAAAACATGAAACCTAACTTCAAAAACCCAATACAATACAAAGCTTTGGCCCCTTAAATTTGAACTGAAACGCGAGAGAAAAAAGCTAAAAAAAAGCATAAAAAGACTAGAATCCTACAAAAACAAATGTTCAATCCAATACAAAAATCTAAACAAAAACTTAAAAATTAAATGCCATGGGCAAAAATTTAATGTCAAAGACGAAAATTCCCGTCCCGTATACAAAAGTAAAACACAAAAAAGAAAACAAATTGAAATCTTCATATATAAAAGGTACCTTAAAAAACAACTTAAATATAATATATTGGTATTAATAATAATAAAACCTATATAAAATATAAATACTACCTACAAAAAAAATGAAATTCAAACACTAAAAACGTAAACGGCATCTAAGAAACCTTTTAACCGCGTCCCCCCCCCCCAACAAAGACATTGAAACCCAGAAACAATAAAAAAAAATACATTAAAAAATTTTCTTCCAAAATACACAAGTCTAACACACGGAAATTTCAATGATTTCTTATGCCCCTTCCCCCATTGGCTTTACATTTATAACCAAATTGAAAGAAAAAATGATATAAAAAAAATAACGTTTTTAATATCCACGGTGAAAAATACACTATATCATGTACAAATTGGGCCGTTTTTTCTTTGTTTATTAAAAGTGTCTATAAGAGACTTAAATTTTCTGCATAAGAGCTGTAGGTCGGCATACACAACTAATAAAAAAAAAATATATTCAAAAAATTAAAGACCAAAAAGAAAACTTTAGTTCCGCTTACAGAACTTAAAACCTATAGAGCCAAACATGCTAAAACTTAAGCCTTTGTAAGAGTGAAAATTTATTCATGCAAGAATTAGACCAGAAAAAGATCGTAAGCAGTAACTTCAAAACCCTAATTGATAACACTTTACTGAAAACACCAATTGTTAAACCCCACGTGCGAGATATACAAACTAAACTCTGTCAAACCCAAAAATTTAAAACTTATACATTCAAACGAGCAAAGTGAACTTACAAAAGACGTGAAATCGAACGCTAAACCACTCGTGCAAAATTAAAATTCAGCGTTACCTACTCATAAGAAATTATATATATATATATATATATATATATATATATATATATATATATATATATATATATATATATATATATATATATATATATATATATATATATACTTTAATCCCTTGTAATAAATTTGGTGCCCTCGTATAAATACCATAAGTTAAAATGTACCTCTTAGTATTGTCTTATTTTATGTTAGGTTTACTAGATAAACCATAAGTTTTTCCAAATTATTGGTGGAGGAGACTGGCCGCCTCCATTGCCATAGAAAAATAAACACTAAAGCTCACAAAAAAGCTTAAATTCTGTATTAAAAGAGATCAGCCCCAAAAAGCAGCTTAAACCACGTGTACTAATTCTTGAAGTTAAAACCCAAAATCTTTACTCTAAGATATTCAAGAGCAGAGACTATATATACAAAAATTAAACCCCAAACAGGAAGACATATAAGAAAATACACACATCACATTCCAAATTATTAGCCCCAAAACCCAAATTTAATTCTAACACTAAACCTAAGATGTTAAAATAAGAAAAAATTAATACATTAAATATACTATAAAATAAATATTAGCATTAGACCTAACACCCTTACACAAAAACTTTATCTTTACACGTAGAGTTCAATCCAACACAAATGACTAAAGCCAATACATGCGCATTCTAATCCCCCCCCCCCCAAAAAAAAAAGAAACAACTTTACTCTAGATATCTAACTACAACTAGAAATTTGAAAAAAAGTGCTTATTGGTGTACAAAAGGTAAGAAAACTGTAAAAAGATCCAAACTACAGAAATTTTAACCTTTAACAGAGAAAGTGTAGTCATACCAGAGGAACTCATATCAACAAACACGCCTTGGACCCCAATAATGAAGATCAATCCCACGTAAATTTCCCAACTAAGTCCCCGAATGCCACTAACAGATATACGAAGATCACATCCAGAATCCAATTAGAAAATTTCAGATCTAAAAAATAAAACGCAGTAAATCCCCAAATATTTTGACTTCAATCATTATATGCGCATTCGTGCCTCCAGCACCAATTGTTGACCATAAAAACAAGGACATTCTCTTTATTTCACTCCGAAAATCTTCAATTCAACGCACGAAAACCTCAGCACATGCAAAGACCTCTATGAGGGGCATATTTATTTGTTATACAAAACAAAATGGAATTAATAGTTTGAACAATTGTTCCTAAGACTTTGATGCACACTATTATTTAATCCAAATAGCTAATTTTAGGAACCAATGAAAAAAACTTAAATATGAATCCTAAAAATGTAGGTCTTACGTTCAACTGGAAAATAAATTCTGGGAATTTCATTTTGACCAAGTGTATTTCCAAGATATTAAAACATACCAGCAAAGAGATTTTCTCTAAGTATTGTTAAGGTTCTCTGGAAAAAGTTGTACTAATCTGCTCAATAAAGTTTCTTTGAAAGTAACATAAACATTCCCTTACCTGAAGTCCATACTTTGTTCACTGTATTTTTAATCCTCAAATCCGCTTCCCCGGAACACTGTCTGACACTTCACCTCTGAAAACCGTCGTGAAACTAAAATATGGCACACATTGCATTTACATAAATACTTCACATGACGTCATATCATTTTTCATAATGACGTCATGATAGGAATAATTATTTCATCTTTTTATGATTGCAATGTTTATATTTCCCTTTTTGATTATATGTTTTTTTTTATTAACTATCATTTCAAAACAATTTCAATTTTGAATTTGTTTTCAAACTATATCGTTCTTTTATTTTCTATTCTTTCATACTATTTTCTTTCCGATTTTTTTCACCAAGGTGGAAAACAAAATTTAAATATCATCCCTATTTCCCAATTTCAATATTTGATGCGGCTTTAACTTATTCAAGTTTCTCATTGATAACATATTAATTAGTAAAACTTTTTCCACAAAATAAGTTTCTCAAAGAAAAGTAAAGAACTCTACTAAACAAAAAATTAGCAAAATTAAAATCAAATAATCTACCAAGCGTGAAACTACCACAAACAAGCATCAATAAATAAATGAAACCCAAAACGAACAGAAATTACAATAAATGACCGATTCAAACTCAAAACGAGCAGAAATTAGAAGGAATTGGACTCAAACCCCCTATGCCTTCCCATGGCCGGAACAAAATCTGCGCTTTCATGAAAAAAATGTAAATGTTTTTACTTTTAAAACTTTCGTAGATCGAATAATATTGACATTGTAATGAGTCAATATCAGTATATGTATATTAAACTGACAATGCACATTCATTCGTATTTTGTTCAGTAAAGTGCAAATTTTGTTGGATACACTTACCCTATTTTCATTTGGTTAAATTTTAAGAGCAGAATTCTGAACATAATACCCTCAGTCGTTCTTGGGATACTGCTGAGATGCCCTATTGGGAATTAGCGTTAACACAGTGCATTTTAATTTAATCTTAAGGCAACATTTAGTTTTTAAACATAATGGGCAAATGGGAGGGTGGGCGAGGGAGGGGGCTTAGTTGCCCTCCAATCACTTTCGACTATTAAAAAGGGCATCAGCCCTTTCTATTTGCAATCGAATGAGGCCTTTTTGAAGTTACCTCGACAAATCCTTCGATACGAACTTCCCTGGTCTAAACAACAACAACAACAAAAAATACATTATACCCACATCGATCTTACTATAAAAATGTCAAGCCTTCCAATGACTTTCGACTATTAAAAAGGGCACTAGGCCTTTCAATTTCCAATCGAATGTGCCCTTTTTAAAACGACAACGCTTTCTATAAGCACCTTATATGCCCCCAGGGCATAAATACAACCCGTACTCTAAAGGCTGTTAGGGTGGTTGTCATCCTCTAAGACCTAATTTCGAGAACTTTCAACTACGTTAAACAAAATGGCTATCTAAAAATTTTCATTGGATGTGTTTGGGGAAATGGTGGGCGTGAGAGTGGCGATAGTCGCTCTCCAATTACTTTCAACTATTAAAAATGGCACTAGCCCTTTCAGTTTCCAATCAAATGAGCCCTTTTGAAGTTTCTACGACAACACTTTCAATAAAAATCTTAGGTGCCCCCAGGGCATAACTTACAACCCTTGCCCTGAGGGCTGCGGGGGTATCATACTCAAATTCCTAATTTCCAGAACGTTCTACTATGTAGAAAAATAAAGCTATCTAAAACTATTGATTGGATGCGGTTGAGGTAATGGTGGGCGTGAAGGGGGGGTTAGTTACCCTCGATTCATCTTTAGCAATTAAAAAGGGGACTAGCCCTATCAATTTCATACTAAAAGAGCCCCTGTTGAAGTTTCTACGGCAGCGCTATCTGTAAAAATCTTATATGCCCCCAGGGCATAAATTACAACCTTTGCCCTTGGGGCTCTGGGGGGTTTGTCATTCTTGAACGAATAATTTCCAGAAATTTCAACTACGTTGAACAAAATGGCTATCTCTAAACTTTGATTGAATGTTTTTGGGGAAATGGTGGGCGTGAGACGGGGGTTAATTACTCTCCACTCACTTTTGACTATGAAAAAGGGCAATTTTAGTTTTCGATAAATGAGCCCTTTTTAAAATTTCTACAACAAATTTCTATATAAACTTTATATGCCCCCAGGGCATAACTTGCAACCCTTTCACTGAGGGCTCTGAGGGGGTTATCATCCTAAAAGACATAGTTTCAAGAACTTTCAACTATGTTGAACAAAATGGATATCTCAATTTGATTGGATGTGTTTGGGAAAATGGTGGGCTTGAGAGGGGCTCTCCAATCACTTTCAACTATTAAAAAAGGCACTATCCCTTTCAATTTCCAATTGAATGAGCCCTTTTGAAGTTTCTACAACAACGATTTCAATAAAAACCTTATTTGCCCCCAGGGCATAACTTACAACCCTTGCCCTGAGGGCTGTGGGGGAAGGGGTTGTCATCCTTAAAAACCTAATTTCCAAAACTTTCAACTACGTTGAACAAAATGGCTATCTAAAAAATTTGATTGGATGTGTTTGGGGAAAAGATGGGCGTTGAAGGGGTGTTAGTTGCCTGCCAATCACTTTTAACTACTAAAAAAGGTACTGTACAGTCCAATTTTATAATAAATGGCCCCTTTATGAAGTTTCTACGACAATGCATTCTATATGGATCTTTTATGTCTATCATGTATAACCCTCAGCCCATGTCCCGAGTATTATGAGCAAGTGTCATCATAAAAGACATCATTTACATCAAGAAATCAACAACGCTGAACAAAACGGCTATCTAAAAATTTTGATTGGATGTGTTTGGGGAAAAGGTGGGCGTGAGAGGGGGGTTAGTTGCCCTCAAATCAATTTCGACTATTAAAAAGGGCACTAGACCTTTGAATTTCCAATCGAATGAGCCCTTTTTCAAGTTTTTACGACAAAGATTTCAATAAAAACCTAAATGCCCCCAGGGCATACCTTATAACCCATGCCCTGAAGACTGTGGAGGGAATGTCCTGCTTTATAGTATAATTTACTGACCTTTAAACTGCGTGGAACAAAATGGCTATATCAAAATTTTGATTGGATGTGTTTGGGGAAATGGTGGACGTGGAAGGGGTGTTAGCTGCCTTACAATTACTTTCAACTATTAAAAAGGGCACTAGCCATTTCAATTTCTAATCGAATGAGCCCTTTTTGAAGTTTCTACGACAGTGTGTTGTATAAAAACCTTATATGCCCCCAGGGCATAGCTTACAACCCTTGCCCTGAGGGCTGTCAGGGGGGTTGTCATCCTTAAAGACCTAATTTACAGAACTTAAAACTACGTTGAATAAAATGGCAATCTCAAAATTTTGATTGGATGTGTTTGGGGAAAAGGTGGGTGTCAGAGGGGGGTTAGTTGCCCTCTGATCAATTTCGACCATTAAAATGGAAACTAGCCCTTTAAATTTCGAATTGAATGAGAACTTTTTAAAGTCTTTACGGCAATTCCATCTATAAAAACCTTTTATGCCCTCAAGGCCCAATTTTCAACCCTTGCTCTGAAGGTTGTGAGGGAGTCTCCTCCTGAAAAACATGGTTTTTATCTGGAAATCAACTACGCTGAACAAAATGGCTATCTTAAAATTTGGATTGTATGTGTTTTGGGAAATGGTGGGCGTGGAATTGGGGTCTACTCCAATTTCCAATTGAATGAGCCCTTTTCGAAGTTTCTACGACAACTTCTTCGATACGAAGTGCCCTGCTCTAAAGGAAAAAAAAATAATAAATAAAATATTGTGCCAACATCATTCTTATATGCCCTCAGGGCATAACTTAAAACCCTTGCCCTGAGGGTTCTGGGGAAGTGTCCCCCTCAAAAACATATTTTCTATCTGGAAATCTACTACGCTGAACAAAATGGCTATCTCAAAATTTTGATTGGATGTGTTTGGGGGAATAATGGGCGTGAGGGGGGGGGGGCTATTTGCCAACCAATCACTTTTGACTATTAAAAAGGGCACTAGCCACTCCAATTTCCAATCGAATGAGCCCTTTTCGAAGTTTCTACGACAACTCCTTCGATACAAAATGCCCGGGTATGGAGAGAAAAAAAAAATAAAACAATACATTGTGCCAACATCGTTCTTTACGTAGGCAGCGTTATTGCGCTGCATATGATAAGGTTTAAGACAAGAGGGCATGTCTGATCCTGGATCTCCTGTATAAGCTGCTAAATGTGCACTGAGGTTTTTGAAAACAGGGCCACCGCGTGAAATTTATGCAAAGCCAGCCCCACCCCCCCCCTATCACCCCTGTATACAAACCTAACCCCTAATATTCTCCCACTAACAAAACCGTCAATACAAAAATTAAAAACAAACCTTAAAACCCACACAAAATATTTAAACATAATGTATGAATCCGAACCTCACACACAAAAACACAAAACCAAATAAAAAAAAAAAAAAATGAAACCCTATACAATTAAATACTCAAAAATATATTACGTAAGTTACAATAAATAGCCGAGTCCAGCTAAACATGTGTAAAAAGTAATATTAGTAGGGCTGATGGCCCCTATGCCTTCTTCAGACCAGAATATAATTTTCACTTAAAAAAATACATAAAAATGAACATATACATGAATAATACATCAATAAATTAACAAAAATTTACATAAATAAGCAAAATATCTACACTTTAAATGTTTTCACTTTTTTAATTTAATAAATAAATAAAAAAAAATAAACTGACAATCTACGGTCATACGCTTTTTTTCAGTAAAGTACAAATTATTTTCAGGTCTTGAGAAGGCATGGGGGTTATCAGCCCGACTTATTCTAATTTTTGCTCCTTTTTGGTCTGACCCGGCCTATAATGTTATTTTCGTTATTTTATTGTGTATTAATGTTATTTTCGGTTCGTTTTGAGTTCCACTTATTTATTGATTGTGATTTGGGGTAGTTTTACGTCTGGACGATTACTTGACTTTCTTTCTGCCCATTTTAGGCTGAGCTCTTCACTGTTCTCTGAAAAGCTTGTTTTACGGAAGAATTGTTTTAAATTGATTAAGAAAAGAGGGCATGTTTGATTCTGGATTACCTAAATGCGCTGCTAGTTGTGCGCTTGGATTTGTAAAAAACAGGGTAACCGCGTGAAGGTTGTGCACAGCCAGCTCAGTACATCCTCTAGCGTCAAAGCCAACCACTTAAAATCCTCCCACTAGCAGCACACGCAAAATTAAACACTTCCCTAGAAAACTTAGACTCCATATATAATATTTACTTGCTCATCTCTTCTGCCAAAAAAGAAAAAGAAAATAAAAACATAGTTTCCAATCCCAACCGAGGATATTAAAACCGAATTAACAAGAATTGTTTTACTCTTACAGCAAAAAAATTATATATAAATAAAAACCTTCACTTCCACATAGAATTTTCAGCCCGTCACAAAAAAAGTTAAGCCATATACAAAAGTTCAAAACAAACAAACACAAATAAGACCTTCCTAGTATAACAATTTAAATGCTCAAACAAGTTAAACATTATACACAAAACCTTCAAACTCTGAAAAAACTTCAAATCTAACTTAAAATATTTTAACTTTCCATGTAGATACAAAAATGTAACAAATGCAAGCTTTACCAAATACAAAAAAACACAAATTATGGTTGTGTTCTTTCGCCATTTCTTATTCGCGCTTTTTAACCCTCTATGACAGCAAATCAAAGTTTTAGGATACCCATCTTACTCTCAGTGGCCCCCACCTTACTAATATTCTCCCACTAAAAAAAACCGTCAATACAAAAATTAAAAACGAACCTTAACCTGAAATCATAAACCCACAAAAAATCGTTAAACATAATATATGAACACGAACCTCGCACACAAAAACACGAAACCAAATTTAAAAAAACGAAACCCAATACAATTCAAAACTTTAAAATATAATACAGAAATTACAATAAATAGCCGAGTCAAACTAAAAACGAGTAAAAATTACCATGAGTAGGGCTGATAACCCCCATGCCTTCTTCAGACCAGAAAATAATTTGCACTTAAACAAATACATAAAAATACACATATGCATGAATAATACATCAATAAATAAACAAAAATGTACATAAATAAGCAAAATAGCTACATTTTAAATGTTTTCACTTGTTTACTTTAATAAATAAAAAAAATATTAAAACTTTAAGAAATGAATATGAATATATGTAAATTAAACTGACAATCTACGGTCATACTTTTTTCAGTAAAGTGCAAATTATTTTCTGGCCTTGAGAAGGCATGGGGATTATCAGCCCTGCTCATTCTAATTTTTGCTCGTTTTTGGTTTGACTCGGCCTATAATGTTATTTTCGGTTCGTTTTGAGTTCCAGTTATTTATTGATTGTGATTTGTGGTAGTTTTACCCTTGGAAGATAACTTGACTTAATTTCTGCTCATTTTTGGCCTTATTGAGCTCTTCACTATTCTTTGGAAAGCTTGTTTTACGGAAGAACTGTTTTAAATTAAGTAAGAAAAGGGGGCATGTTTGATTCTGGATTACTGAAGTCGCTGCTAGTTTTGCACATGGATTTGTAAAAACAGGGTAACCGCGTGAAGATTGTTAACAGCCAGCTCAGTACATCCTCTAGCACCAAACTCGACCACCTAAAATCCTCCCACTAGCAGCTCATGTCAAATTAAACACTTCCCTAGAAAACTTAGACTCCATATATAATATTTACTTACTCATCTCCACTGCCCCCCCCCCCAAAAAAAATGAAAATAAAATATAGTTTCCAATCCCAACCAAGGAAATTAAAACCGAATTAACAAGAATTGTTTTACCCTGACAGCTAAAAATTTATATTTAAATGAAAATCTTCACTTCCACATACAAAGTTCAGCCCGGCACAAAAAAAAAGTTAAGCCATATACAGAAGCTAATAAAACCTGCTAAGAAGCAAACATACACAAATAAAACCTTCCTAGTATAAAAATTTAAATGCTAAAACAAGTTAAACATTATACACAAAACCTTCAAACGCTGACAAAACTTCAAATCTAACTTAGAATATTTTAACTTTCCATGTAGATACTAAAATGTAACAAATTTACATTTTTAACAAAATTACAAAGGTTACGTGGGAGGATCTTTCCATGGAGGGAGTTTTCATGGGGGAAGGGACATTGCTATGAAGGGGGCACCAGATTTCCATGCATTATTTAAAAAAAAACAATCAGAAATTAAATACCAAAAAAAGTTTTTCAGTTGAAATGAAGGAGCAACATAAAAACTTAAAACGAACTGAAATTATTACGCTTTACGATTGGGTTTGCCCCCTAGTCAATACCTTGCTCTTTACGCTAAAGATTTTTTTAGTACTTCCATAAGAGCTATTTATTATAATTAACGGCCTTTGTGATTAAGGGGTCATTTTTAAAAATTGGAACAAAAGTCGAACTTTAGCATTAAGAGCGAGGTATTGACTAGGGGGTGAACCCCCTAATTTACGTATTAAAGATATATGAATATACCGTAGAAATTTGTTACGTAAGTTAATTCGTAAGTTACGTATATCTTTTACTAATAACGTTAAACGTTTATAAACAAAATTAAACAACTTTCGAAAAAGCCATTTACCCAAAAAAAGTAAAATTAATTTGCCAAATGCAAAAAAAAACAAAACACATAGGCCTACTATGTTTGTGTTTTTTCGCCATTTCTTCTTCGCACTTTTTAACCCTCTATGACAGCGAATCAAAGTCTTGAGATACTCATCTTACCACAATGGTCTTCTTACGAAAAAAGACTAAAACTCCAAGTATTAAAATCTAAGCTCTGGGGTTCAATCAAGAAAACTAAAATTGACAAACAAAACATGTTATACGCCGACAGCAAAATATTTTAATCTAAATACAAAAATTAACTTTTTTACATTTCAGCCCACCACAGTAAAAAATCTGCCACGTAAAAAATCTTAAAACCAACGATCACACCTGAACACATTCCATAACCCAAAGTTAAGTGCAAGACACATAATTTAAACCCTATAGACAAAAACTATCAAAAATTGAAATCTAAAAGAAAAAAAACTTTAATTCCCCATTTATAAACACAAATCTAACACTTTATCTAAAAAAACACAAAAAAAAGTAAACGCAAATTGTCAATACTAAAAACCAAAAGCGAAACTTAATGTGAAGCCATAAGCCCAAAGACAATAATTTAAACATCATGAACTCGAACCTCACACACAAAAACACGAACCCTAATTTCAAAATTCAAATCCAATACAATACAAAATTATGATAAGAGGCTTCGTGATGTTCTTGTTCAATCATTATTAATTACCGTCTGACGGGGAACGGCCCATTTAGGCATGTATTTTTAAAATTCAAAACATTGGTTCACAAGGTTGTCCTGTAGTAGCGCAGTGGGTTGGACCTTAGCTTGGTAATACCTGACCCATAGATCGAACCATACTGTAGCAACACACTGCAGGGCCGACACAGGGATCTTATTAGTCAATAAGTGTCGGTAATCTGATTACTTACTTAGTTCATAACCTCCTAGAAGACTAGGGGTGACTTACAATCAAGTTCTGTCTTCACTATCTATTGAGTAGTGTCTTCACTTGGTGCCAAGGTAAATAATGTAAAAAAAAAAATACCATTTTGGGCTTACAAAATAGTCAACATTCATGTAACTCCTTTTTCCCACTATGGGCTTAGGTCTAGCAAAGAGCCCCTACTTTAAATGCTATAAATGTACATCCAAAAAAATTTGGTGTTTACCCCAATGAATCGAGATCGTTTTAGTTTAGTCAAAGTGTAGTCATAATTTGTCTAATATCAAAGGATGTTGGTTGAGAGGCCATATCCTGGGAGAGGGGTTACAAGATTTGACCCCCCCCCCTACCTCCTCCCCTGGAAGTTTTGTCCGACAGGTAATAATGTATCAAAATGCATATAAACATATGCATTTATGTGTTTCTTAAAGTGTTTTGAACCCCCCTCCCCCGAATACTTCCTGGATACGTCCTTGGCGGTTTTTACTGCAGATATCAATATAAAGTATAATATTTAATCATTAGTAAGAAATATCAAACAAAATCTAGGAGATATACATTTGGACACTTATTATCTAGGAAAATACATTTGGACACTTTTAATGTCATGAATCTCAAATGTATTAATTGCACAGAATTTGATAAACTTTATAAAATAATTTATAAAATAAAATAATAAAATAATAATAAATAATTAAATTATTAATAAAATAATTAATTTATAAAATTAATTGCACAGAATTTTATAAATTTTCGGTTCGGATAAGACATACCATGTCCCGCGCATTTAAATTCAACTCCCGACTATAATTAAAAATAACTTTTTCGGCTCTAAAGAATATTTTTTATATACACACTTCAAACTTTTCTGAATATTTTGAATGTTGTGAACTCTTTTACTCAAACTCGTAAAAATTTAAAATTGAATTGAATGTATTTTCCCCTTTTTACCATTTGTAAAACATGGTTTTATAAAGTTCTTTTTTTATAAAGTATTTATTTAACTTTTTGGCCTTAAATTCTTAAAAAACAAAGAAAAAATAGTTAATGATTTCGATCCATTGACCTCTAGGTCATACGCCCAGCGCGCTTGCGCTGCGCCAAGCCCTTCTTGATAAGCACTAAGAAACATATGTTCGATTATGTTTCTTCTAAAGTCATAGACTGAACTGTAGGATAATTAAGTATTTTTGAGATTCAAATATATCAGAATATTAAAATGTAAGTAAGTAATTTTATTGCCGAACATTTACATGGAATTAGGTAAATTTCACATGGGATGTTAGGTAAGGCAAAGGTGTATACAAATTTTGAGCCAAATCGGATTAGAGGAAGGGGTCGAAAAAAGCATCTCAAATTTTGAGACGTGGTCAAATTTTGTGAAAACGTGGTAATAACTAATTATTTTATAACCGAAGAACAGAAACTACTAATGGGTGGGGCCTATTTTTTTTTTTTTTAATTCGGCGACATGGAACAATTTTCAGTCAGAAAAATTACTTATCGTTAATTACGATCGCAGCGCGGAATGCAGCCGATGAAAAGGGAAGTTTCAGGTATTAGCCATGTGCTAAACCTAAATTCTTTTTTCAAATAATTTGTTACTTATATGCTCGAAGTTGAAGTTTCTTCCTCTGCGTTCACTTAAAAGAGACCCTGAAAAGAAAATTTTAAATATTTACTAAACCCTGAAGTTTTTTTTTCAAATAATTCATAACTTACTTACTTGAAACAGAAGTTCCTTCCTCCATGTTGAATCAAAAGAGGACCTGAAAAGGGAAATATCCAATATGATTCTTGAATTTGTTGTTGAACTTGTATCTGACTAGTACCTTTCTCATCTCGGAACCGTAAAAAACTGAAGTGACGCCAGAATTACTTCTGTATTGTGGCTTTCTTTTTAATATGACGTCATCCTATCTTATGAATACATCGTGTAGAGAACATGACGTCATCTTTTTTCTGTCAAATAGTGGTTGTAATTTAGTTAGTGATATCTTTTTTGAATATGACGTCATCCAAATATGTATATCAATCATGCAGATAATAGCCCTACGCGACTCAAAATAAATCTGCTGTCTTGCTCCGGAAGTTTCTTCCACAATGTCGATACAAAAGAAAAATTAAAAACAAGAAATATCAATTATTAACGCTTCAAAAGAGGCAAGAAAAGTTGATTATTTTTGTTATGTCAGATGGGTTACCACTAGCTGAGAGAAGGAAGTATCTGGGAGGGGTTAGGCAAGCTTCTGGTCCTTACTTCTGTCCCATGTGCGGGAAAGAGGAAGAGCTGGTTCATTTTGTGGGGAAGTGTAGCGAATTAATAGATTTAAGGAAAGAATTGTTTTGGGGTTGAGGCTTGGGAGAGAGATGAGATAATAAATTTATTAGCAAGGAAAGATATGGGAGGTATAAAGAGATTCGGGAGGTTCCTGACAATGGGTATAGAGCATAGAGAAAAGTTTTTTGAAGATTAGGGATGAGGGTGATATTTCACGAGCCTAGATTATAGTTTTGTGTCTATTTATGTTTGTATGAAAGGTTTATCGAATGCACTAGGTTTATCGAATAGCCTAGGGTCAGATATTTGCTTGAAAGTCGTTCTTTACTCCATAACTAGATATAAAAAAAAGTGTTTGCAACTGAAAGTAAGGAGCAGCATCAAAACTTAAAACGAACATAAATTATTAGGTATATGAGGGGGGTCACTCAATACCTCGCTCTTCACGCTTAAGTTTTGTAGTAGTTTAAAAAAAAGCTTCCTATTGTTCAAATTAAACAGCTCTTGTATTTCAGGAGTCGTTCTTAAAGAAATGGGACATAAAGTCAAATTTAGCGTAAAGAGCGAGGTATCAAACTACCTCGATTGTGATAATTGACGATTGTGATGATTTTAGAAGACGATTATGGCAGTTTTATGGATGTCTACATAAACCAGATGTGAAAGGACTTGTTGAAGTGTCTATGACCCTACTTAATGTAACGTAACTTAACCCCTTTACACAGAAAAATTACGTGTGTAGTATGAAAGCCGCTTATATTGCTCTTTCAGCAGAGCACCTTGAGTTGCTTTCTTTATGCTTATGTACATGTTTGTATGCTAAGTATATATGGTTTTTTTTTATTTGTACCCCCCCCCCTTGTAAAATAGAACATAGATGAGTAATATAAAAAGACAACAAAAGAAAAAAAAAACACTGGGAAAAAACTAATTAATGGCATGACAAAGACTTAACTACCATTAAGTAGCTTTCACACTGCGTACGTAGTATTCTATGCTTAGTAGTTTAGTTACGTTAAGCATAACCCTTCACACTTACACGAGTCATCAATCATCGTCTAAAATCATCACTATTAAATACAAACTATTCAAAAATAAAAAGTGAGGATGGAGGTGGATATTGAAGCTCCGACGATGATCTTATGTGATGAAATGAAGGCATGATGGCCTTCAAGGAAATTTTTTTAATTTATTCTACAGTTTATTAATTGTTCTTCCAGGAATTCTGTTTAGTTGCAACTATTTGGGCTTTTCTATAATGTAACATAAGCTTACGTGACCTTAAATTTTATTTAGAGGTCAGTCTACTTGGTACTGCCTACGTTACGGACAAAATTCCCTCCGTAAGATTACATGATGTGACGTAAACTTCAAAGTTATAGTGCTGCGAAAGGTTGTACAGCGTAGTTTGAAAGCACCATTATAACAAAATTAACAACTATGTAAAACTGAACAACGTCAGGCAGCGTATGCTAATTCATATTGATCAAGCTGCATAAACAACATATGCGGTAAACAGACAAAAACACAGTGATTACGAGAGCGGACAAGGGAAACACAGTTGTAATTATGAATTCTGCAGATTATGAAACAAAAGTTAAACACCCTATTAATGGATAAAAATATTTACAAAGAAATAAAAATTGATCCCACGGACAAATACACACAGCAGTTGAGAAAAGAACTAGGAATTTTAAAAGATAGTGGACTAATTACCCCTCAAATGTGCAGAAAATTTTACCCCAAAAGGTTGTTCAGCCCCAAAGTTTTATGGTCTGCCTAAAATCCATAAGAAAGATATTCCGTGAGGCCTATTGTAGCATGCTATAGTTCTCGAGCTACGGGTATAGGAAATTTCTTAGCCACCATTTTTAAGCCTCTTTTAAGCACACAGAAATCTTGTATAAAAAACTCCGCAGATCTTGTTGAAAAGTTAAAAAATCAAAGTACAACAGAAAAAAATGTTTTATCTAGTTTTGATGCAGTTGCTATGTACACTTCATGCAATGTCCATAAATGTGAGCAGCCCTTACAAAGAAAATTCGAGAAAAATTCAGCTTGGTCGGATTACAAAACTTTGGAAATTGGAACGATAATGACCCTTGTTCGTCTTTGCAACAATTTCTCCTCGTATTTTAAATTCCGAAAAAAAACATCTCTTTCAAATCATGGGCCTATCCATGGGCACTGTCTTGTCTCCTTATTTGGCAAATTTTCACATGGATTTCATAGAACAATCTGCTTTGAATAGTTTCCGCTTAAAACACTGTCTAGTTTCGTTTCGTTGATGATATCCTTTCTGTTTGGGAACCTGGACAAGACTCTCTAAGAAATTTTTTGGCACTTTTGAACTCTTTTGATTCGAATCTTCAGTTCACAATGGAACTCGAAGATTCAGGTAAGCTGCCTTTCTTGGATGTTTTGATTATAAAAACTGCTCCTAGCCTTGAATTTTCTATATATAGAAAGCCGACTCATAACGATCGATATCTTCATTTCTCTTCCCATCACCCTCCTTCTGTGAAAAGAGGGGTAATAATCTCTTTTGTCGACAGAGTTTTAAAAATCTGTTCCCGTAATCATATGAATTCTGAATTAAACTATGTCAAGGATTTTCTTTTCTCCAATGGTTACCCAATCAAACTTATTGAAAATATCATAGATAGACGATTAAAAAAGATAAAACAACAAAATAGGGAGCCCGTCCCCCTTGATTTAGTTACCCCGGCAATTGAGAAAAAAAACTTTCATCACTTTACCATACATTCCGAAACTTGGCGATAAACTTGGAAAAGTTTTAAAAAAACATATTCTCTCCGTTTCTTTTAAAACCGAACAAAAAGTAGAAAATTTTTTTCAACTCAGGAAAGGATAAAACTGACCTAATACTCGGTAGTGGTGTCTACAGAATCTCGTGTTCATGTGGCAAATTTTACATTGGTAGGACCCATCAACAACTTGGTGAACGTTTGCATGAACACAAAATTTCAATAGATAAGTTCCTGAGATTGAAAAATAACAATGACAACATTGATTCGGCATTGGCTTCGCATATTTTCGTAAATCCGACCCATCTGGTCCTTTTTGACGAGGCAACCTTGATATCTACTGTAAATGGCCTACCACAAACTTTTAAAGAGGTAATGGAGATAAAAAAAAATACATGAACCGAAATTTAGCAATAAATAGAGATACTGGAGATATTTCATTAAGCCCAATTTACGACAGTTTAATTTTGAAGGACTCAATCAATATTTTCAACCGGTATAACTTGAGAGAACCTATTTGCACATCAAATGATGGACGAATTTGTAGGCCAGCCAAACCTATGGCAAGACAAATGATTATTGCCCAATCATCTTGGTAGATTTCTTTTTCATTGATTCCAACCTGGTTCTTATTTAGTTTTTGTTCAGTCGTTGTTAAGTAAACTTCAAAAGGTTCGATTTTCGTTGGTTTCTTTTTCTTTTCTTTCTTTTTTGTTTAGCACTGAGGACGACTCGGCAGAGGTCCTTGTCGAAATATTTGCTTATTTCTTCTTCTTCATAGTTCGCCACTGGCTGACAAAATCTTCGTTTTTTCACCTTTTTTTGTTTATTTTTCTTTTTGTTATTTTCTTTCCTCTCTGAGTTTCAAAATGATGATCAGACCTTATAATAAGAAACCTTCGTACCTTCGGTTTTAAATGGGACCTACTGATTTGGTTTATAGATCATTCGGTAGAATAAATAATTTTTATTTATCTTGATGCCATATAATTTCCTTATGTTGTTTAATTTTTTTGTTATGTTCTTTAAATATTTTTTTTTGAATGATAGTAATAATGCTAACGTATAATCGTTTTTTATGATTACTTGTATTGTTAGATATAGCAGCTAAACTCATTAGGTGATTCAATTCTTTAACGCAGGGCAGTAAAGCTAACCGCAGGTTTCAGTCAGCTGATGGCGAAATAAGATAGTTTTTCTGCTCGTCTGGAAAAAAAGTTTATAAATGATGCTATATTCGGTATCTTCGAAAAGGTGTGCATAGAAAAATTCAGTTATGTACGAAATATTCTGCTTTAAAGTTATGCTAGATAAAAACCTAGATATGCTGGTTTAATTCTTTAATCTATGGTAATAAAGCTATGGTAATCAGCCAGCTAAAATAAAGAAATGAATCTGAAAATGGCAAACAGGTCTATGACCAGTAAAAGAAAAGAAAAGAACAAAAATCAAACGGATATTTCGCCCGTATAAAACAAGACCTCTTCTGCGTAGAAAAAAAATGGAATTAAAACTAAAATAATATAAATAAAATAAATATTTACATAAAACTAAAACAGACCAACTAAAATTGAATTGAATTCATTTATGATCCGTTTAAACACAATAACAAACGGAGTATAAGAGAAGAAAAAAAAGAAAAAAGAAAGAAAGAAAGGAAAAGAAAGAGAATGTACCATTATCATATATGTGAGTAATATGCCATTACTCACATATACAATTGCCAGCTACCCTCATCAAACCAGCGACCAGCTACTTCTCTACGGGTCAAAATTGTTGTGTTATTTTCATGATTTGATTTTCCTTTAGACCATATTCCATTTGGTCGATGTTTGCCCTCTTCTTCTGAAATCAAGTAATTTTTTTTTCTAAACTAATCTTATTTTTAAATCTAGACTGATCTCTTATCAGTCAGCTAATACTAAAATGTGATAACTGTCTAAAGCAGCTTCTCTGCTTGCCTGAAAAAAGGTCTTTGTGATTGAACTTATATTCAATGTCTTTGGGAAGGCAAACATAGAAAATTCAGTTATGCACAAAATATCCTGCTTTATTTTTTACTTGTGTTTTTTTATCTACGTTATATCTGTTTATCTGTTATCGATTATCTATTTATCCGTTATCTATTATCTGTATTTATCTGTTATCTACGTGTTTTTTTATCTACGTTGGACAGTCTCGTTGCGTAGCATCAGGAGTGGGTTGAGATTCTGACACAGGGGTGGGGCATTCGTCTTTTCTTCTTTTATATGGCAATGGCTTTTGATGGCACGTGGCACAAGGGCCTTCTGTTTAAAATAAAAGCTCGGGCGTCTTTAATCGGCTACTTTTTTAGTTAACATTCACTACGAGTTGTTCCTAACGGTTTAATTTCAACACCCATCACAATCAGGAGTACCACAAGGAAGTATCATTAAAATCACGTGTTCCTGCTTCTCCAAAAAGATTTAATTTGCTATTAGAGGCTGTGAAAATAAGTCCTATATCATGTATACACACAGAGGGGGAGGGGGAGTAAACATTTCATGTGAAGATTATAGTTTATAAAAAACAGCGAAAGAGGGAGAAAATTTTTTAGATCCCCGGCCGTGCAGCATCTGTCTCTTTAAACAGTAGCTTTTAAATGGGAGATGTTCTGAGTACTTTTAACTTACCGTCCAATCAAAAACTAGTTCCTCGATAGCTATGAATATTTTTTTTTCACTTTTTTGCAGTTCAGTTTGCATGTGGATTTTTTTTTAATATTTTTAATCCGACGTCTTTTAAAAAAAATTTTCAGTCCACGCAATTTCCTGCACTCAATTCAGACGTAACTTGGGAGCTACAATCAAGTCCAAAGTATTTTGAAAATCAAGCCAGTTTTGAAGCTGGAGGTGAAAAATGGACTGCACATCAGCTGTATTCCAAACAGTCAGAAGGGTCAACTGAAGACCTAAAACTCAAGTTTGAACTCACTTGCGAAAAAAGAAATATAGACTACTATGCCTTCTACTTGTATACGGTAATGTTCCCTCTTAATTAATTATAGAAAAATTTTCGAAATCCTGGGTCGAATAAAGAGCGATTGGGCTCAATCAGGCCCCGCATTTGAAAAGGCTCCGCTCAAAATGAAAAACAAAAGATTTTGAAACTCAAAGCAAATTGTTTTGACGATAAGGGATAAATTATGAGTTTTTCAAATAATTAAAAATATATTTATTTTAAGTTTGCATTGCTGGATGAAATTTATTAGTGTGCTTATTATTAAATAATATATATTTTATGATATAGAAACTGATACCCGTAAAAGTTTATGTCAAATTTATTGAATTTAATCGGGATAGTCCTATATTAAAGAGATTTTGCACTATGTACGTGATCTACTTTACGTAGGTATATGTAGCTATAGGCTATGCAGGTATATTTTATTTAAATATTTTATTTAAATATTTAATATATAAAGATGGCCACAAAAAAAAATCCAATCGGGCGTTGCATCTATCCAATGCGGTCCTGCCGACATCAAAATAGCATACGTTAAAAACGACGTAAATCTTAAAAATCGTTCTTCCTAAAATACTGACGTTGTAAATAATAAATCTGGTATAAGTCCAATTTTGGGAACATTAGAATCCCACGCTATTCTTATAAGCATCATCAAAAATGGGTAAGCTACAGAGGGTACGGTACGGTATTTTGGTGTCAGAAAAGTCTCATATGTGTGATATGTCAATTACAGTAAAAAGATTAAAAAAAAATGGCACAAGCCGGATTTTAGATGCCTTCATTCTTCTGCTATCCAACGAATAAACTTACTGAAATTTCTTTTTAATTAAATTTATTATTCTTCTCATTTACTATTCTTTACTATTTAATTTACTTTTCTATTACTGTAAAAGATGTAAAGCCGAATTGGCCAGCCATGACAAAAAAAAGAGAGAAAAATCTCAAAATGAAGAACAAAACAACGGGCTTAGGGCCAGTGGAAGGAAAGGAAAGGAAAACTAGGCGTCTTCAGCACTAAATATACAAGAAACTAATTAAAAGAGTAAAGATAAAATCTAAAACTAAAATATAAAATCTAAAAACAATAAAACAAATATAAGACACAAACCACTATCTATGTACAGAATTAATACTACCGTGATGCCCCACATAGTATTTATATGCACAATTAGGAGTAACTTTCGTGAACACACACAAGCGCTTATTTCTTTTATTATACTTAGTTTTTTTTGTATTTAGGATATTTTGTTTTTTTGAGGGGGGGAGGTGGTTGGTTACTAAAAGAACTTTTGTTAAGGGGTGTGGAGTTAATGTGTCTTACCTGCCTCTTCAAGACCAATTTACGAGTCCGGGATTTTTTTTTTTACTTTCATAACTTTTTTTTTACTTTTTTTTTTACTTTCTTTTTACTTGCATTTTTACGAGCAATTTTACGAGTCGTAGAAGTATTCTCGGGGAAGGGGTTCAAACCTTGTAACCCCCATCTGCTGGATACGCCCCTAAACCCAAGGATTCTTTTTTAGGACTCGGAAAATTTATTCCAACATAGAATGGGGATACGTGTCGCTAAGGATCATGAGTATTCTACTTTAATTGAACTGGTTGATGACGAGGTGAAAAAATCTTTGGAACTGAGGGCAGAATGTCCATATAGCATTGCTTACCTCACTGGTGAAGTTAGACAGACAAGTAACAACATTTGGGAGGCTAGCGCTGCAGCAAAGTGGGGTCAGCAAGAAGAAACTAGGCTTGCTATGAAGTTTAGTAATCTTTATACGTTGATTGAGGTTTGTATTAGTAGCTTAGTTGTTTTATAGCACTCAGAAGAAAGACATCACAACATCAAAGCATTTTGTAGTTCCGCATTTACTTGCTCTTTTGACATTTTGATCGCTTTCCGTGGATGATGATATAGTAATTATTAGGAATTGCTTTTATAAATATGCAAAGTACCTGCTTCGGCTACTTTCTGGCACTGGTAACGCCTCTTTATCGACCAAATATGGAGTTACCTTGATAGTAGCCCTCTTGATGCTGTCCTGGAAAAAATGAAACGTTTCAAAAATAGCTAAACTTCGAAAGTACTTATTAAATGCCCTTCGGTAGGGGTAGGCATGTTGTTTTAGTGTTGATATGAGTTTACTGTATTGTTCCTTTGCATTTTTTCTTCCCTATCAATTTTGTAATTTAGTCTATTATAATGGGTATTCAATACCCATTATTGATTGTACATACATAATGTATGTTCATGTACATACATACATGAACTGTTGAAGAAGAGGATGATTGAACAAAATAGGCAAAAATCTCACTACGACAAATCGGAGTCCTCTCTGCGTTAAATCAGCATCGAGAAAAAAAAAAGGAAAGCCAACAATAAAAGAACTTTTTTTTATCGTAAGGTAAATTATCGTAAGGTAAGCTTTTTTTATCGTAGGGGAAATTTTATCCTCATTATACTTTATTGTTTTACCGAGGACGACTATTATCCAATAGTTAGATATATTAGATATATTTATATGTGACTACATCGAACTATATATTGAATATTGAAATTAGTTTTCTAAAATTGAATATTGAAATTAGCCAAAATGTTGAATTAGTTTTTTTCTGTGGTTCAATGTCTTAAATATTTCTTCATTGTACTATCCTCTTTACTGTTTGTATGATGGAAAGTCAATCTGATCTTTGTCGTTATTTACACCAAAACATCATAGCTGCTGTTTTAATTAGTTGCAAATGAGTTAGGAGTCAAGTAAATTACGAAATGTAGTGTAGAACATAATAAGCTGTAACTGGTCCAAATGACATATTTTGAGAAATTGTTGCTGTAGAATGATTGTATCTGACATTTTTAGACTCCTGAGATGCTTGTCAAAAATCATTGTGAAGCTGTTCTCAAAGGGGTATCAGTAGCAAGTGTGATTGAAAATACTTTGTCTTGTTGATCCCTCTTTGCGAACAGCTTAGCAAACGGCTTTTTGAAAGTTATCTCTGAAGTATGAACACGTTATATATGACCTTTAGGCGTTAAAGCATCGTAATACTATAAGAATTTTTTTTACAGGAACCTCAATTTTTCTTTTTTCTCTACAATTTTCTTTACTAGTTGTATAGACTAGTTGGGGTCGTTATTGGCAGTTTCATTGTTTGTGTACTATTTTGGCAATACAATTGAGACTGAACAGCAACGTTACCCGCAGAAGTTTTAGGGGGCGTCTTAGATGGGGAGGATCAAAATGTGATCTATTATATATCTCCCTGCTAATCCGTCCTTTGAAACAGTTTTCTTTTTTGAAAAAGGGTATTGGTTGGATAAAGCTGGTAGATTTTGGTGAAGTTGAAGATAATATTGGTAGAAATCATCGATGAACATTCTTTTAAAGGCGGTCCTGGAGGTATTTTGAGAAACAGATATAGTGTCGTTCATTTTTTCAGAATGTGGGGCTAAGCTTAGGCAACGAATAGGTACTATTTGAAAGATAAAGATGACTTTAAACGATTGTTTGCCTGTTATTTCAAGCAAATTAATGGTCCTATATCAATTCTATATACTTGGTCAACCTTCTTAAGACCATAGGTGGGCGTGCCTTGTTTTCCTCTCATTACAGGCAATCTAACGGTCTAATGTCAATTTTAAATTCTTGGTCAACATGATGCCTGAGACTTTAGGCAGGCATGCCTTTCCAAAAACTAACCTGACAAGTATGTGTCCAATAAGAGAGTCATGCATACTCCCGCCATTTACCCATGCAGCCCCAGCCATTTAAACATTTGCTTCTCAATTACTTGAACTATCTGTCTTGGCTTGTCTCTGTCTACAATTAGCCATGTCTTGATGCAACCATATGCAACCTATTGCAAAATACTTGATAACTTCAATTCAAGATTACCGCTCGAGGGGGCCTTTAAATGCTAATTCCAAATATTAAATCTTAATATTAAAGCAAATATTAAGTAAAGATTAGGTTCTGTCGATTACTTAGCTAGCTAAAAGATTAACTTACCACTTAAGGGGGTCTTTTAACGCTGATTTCAGATATTAACTTTAATATTAAAGCAAATATTAAGTTTTTTCGATTATTCTGCTAGTTAAAAGATCAGCTTACTACCCGAGGTGCCTTTCAACGCCAATTCCAAATATACCAATCGCTACCTTCGCAAATACACCCCAGCCCCCTCCTAGTGAGTTTAGATCTAGCCTGAAACTATATACAAAATCTTGTTATTTTTTTAAGCGCTTTTTAAAGGTTGGTATTATTTGGAATTCTGAATCAACTATTGTTGGGATATAAGCACAACAATAATGCAAGCCTACAAAGTCAGCAAAGTTTTTAGCATATTTAGCCTTCATTGGGCAAAGGGGGGCTGGAGCGCATCTCTAATACTAGCTATCAGAATATTTAGAATTAACGTTAAAATGCTCTTCGAGTGGTATATTCATCTTTTAGCTATCAAAGTAATCTTAAAAGTGATTGAACTCTAAATGTATAAATTTGAACTCTCTTTTCAGACAAAGAAAGCCGTGAAAGGTAATAAGAACTTTCATGTCAGAATTATGTGTCCTAAGATAGTTGTAGCTTATAAATAACTATTTTTATCATTTCGTTTTTAAATTTTTTCGAGTGTATACCCAAAATTCAAATATTCATCTTTTAGCTATCAACGTAATCGTAAAAGTAATTGAACTCTAAAAGTATAAGTTTGAACTCTCTTTTCAGACAAAGAAAGCTGTGAAAGGTGAGAATATAAGAACTTTGTGTCCTAAGATAGTTATAGCTTATAAATAACTATTTTTATCATCTCGTTTTTAAATTTTTTCGAGTGTGTGCCCAAAATTCAAATATTCATCTTTTAGCTATCAAAGTAATCATAAAAGTGGTTGAACTCTAAAAGATAAGTTTGGACTTTCTTTTCAGACAAAGAAATCCGTGAAAGGTGAGATGGCAAGTCCTTTCTTTGAGACTATAAAGATAGCTGGGGACATTCAATTACGCCAAAGTGGATCAACTTTTGAAGCGACTGTTGAAGTTGGCAAAGACGTTTATGATTTGACGGTATGTATACCCTGCAAGTGTTTAAAACTTGATAGATACTCACAATTCAGTTTTATGTTCCAATGGTAGACTTAGTATGTATACCCTGCAAGTGTTTAAAACTTGATAGATACTCACAATTCAGTTTTATGTTCGAATGGTAGACAGTATGTATACCCTGCAAGTGTTTAAAACTTGATAGATACTCACAATTCAGTTTTATGTTCCAATGGTAGACTTAGTATGTATACTCTGCAAGTGTTTAAAACTTGATAAATATTCACAATTCAGTTTTATGTTCCAATGGTAGACTTAGTATGTATACACTGCAAGTGTTTAAAACTTGATATATATTCACAATTCAGTTTTATGTTCCAATGGTAGACTTAGTATGTATACTCTGCAAGTGTTTAAAACTTGATAAATACTCACAATTCAGTTTTATGTTCCAATGGTAGACTTAGTATGTATACCCTGCAAGTGTTTAAAACTTGATAGATACTCACAATTCAGTTTTATGTTCCAATGGTAGACTTAGTACCTGAATATAAGCTGAGATACCAGCTGATATTCAAAGACCGTTGAAATACGCAAGCAGGGGAATAACCAACAGGGTTATTTAATATTTATCTATTTATTTCCCTCAAAATGAAGAGTATATAAAACATGTAAATGAAATTCCATAAATACTTTAACAACAAACTTAATATGCAACTTAACAGAATTTGTAATTTGTTTTTTTTTCTAGCGTCTTATTTTCTGGCAAATTAGTAAATCAGTTCTTCTAATTCGAGCGAAATGACTTCGGAAATATCCAATTACCGCAATGTCTTCAATTATCGAAGACATTCATTTACTTTGGAATTACTTCCTTTGTTTCTAAAATTTCACTTTTCTGTGCCAATTTTGTTCCAAACTCTCAAGGGTCCATCCCCTTATAGCCTGCTTTCAAGCAACTTCATACCCATCATACCCATCAAAATTCTGATAAATTAACGTTTTGCGTTTAGTTTAGGTTTTCAATTTCTTTTTTCATTGGCTTCAGTTTTGGAAATGTAACTACTGTTATTTGAGCAGAATTTAAAGCCATATCAATGATTTTTCCAAGTAGCTTATAGACCTTCAAAATCTATAAATTGGTATTGAGCGAAGAACGACTTTCCTTGTGTTTCACTTGAGCAGAACATCTATTTAGTTAGTTTTCACTTCTGTAACACCAAGATTTTTACAGATCATCAAAGTTCAGTACCCTCTGGAAGGAGAAGGGGTTGAGGAAAGTGCTTCAGAATATCTTCTCGTGAGATGAGGCTCTGAATGCATTCCCGAGAGTTTCATTCACCTAGCTCAACTACTTTCCAAAAAAAAAGCTCATAAAATAGAATTTTAGCCCTACTAGAGAGGCAAGACACTAGTTTCAAATTTAAAGGTACGGTACTTTAAATTTAAGAGATGGGAATGAAAGGTACGGTCCATTAAAAGTCACTGATGCCTCAGTCTTAGCTGTCTTATCTGGCGATTCATTACTGGTGACCTTGGAACGTCCTGGGGCCCACATCAGCGTAATATAACCCGCTCCTTTGGATAGCCTCACCAACAAGCATAAGACAAGCATAGACAGACATCCCTCGACACTCAAATGAAAAGCCAAGGTCGACCACCACTCATCAATCGTTGGTAGCAGTCTGTACACGGCCTTCCAAAGCCTTATTTACAATAGAAATATCTTTTCCTACTTCGAATTATTCCTTTGGGGATTTTCTCTACACCTTGGTCAAAGTTTAGTACGTGCAGTGACACGGTCTCTTCTGGACATTATTTCAGTAGCCATCGCTGGCTGTTTCTGAGTTTCTTCAGCCTGCTCAAAGGGGTGAGGCTGAGAGGCTTGAACCTTGACGAGTTTTGACCCAGATAAATCACCATAAAGTAAAACGTCCAAGTCTATTCTCATGCCTGTCGGCAACGGAGGGTCTGTGATTTTAACTCTCAGATCAATTATATTTTCTATTTTATCCACAAAAATAAAAATAAAATTGTACTAGATCACAAGTCCTTAGTATTCATTCCGCAGTCGAGAATCAACACGACAATTTTCAAGTATCAGCATTGGGTTGAACCTCGGTAGAGCCCCCTCCCCCCTCCATTGCAAGTCACTTAATCCTTCCCTCTGGTCTCTTGACCAGTTTGTGTTGGTAGTGTACGAGATTTTTCACCAAATGGTAGTGCGGCCTCCTGATTGGCCAAACTGGTTCGGTCCCTTTTACTTTCTGGCTGCCTTGGCCAGAAAGGCCTTGACATTATACTCTCTAAAATACACGCCCTCATGGCCATGTACTGGGCAGAGCAGTTTGTGGCTGGGTGCCGACTGAAATTAGCAGTGGTAGTCCTCTGTTCATGGATAAGTAAAACATGAACTAGTGCTCTCTGGGGCATCACGTGCAAGTTGTTGCAACTGCCCTTCCCCCTCTCCTGTCTTTTCGACGCAAAAAAGTATATTTTGCATGAGAAACACTGGAGGGCCTCCCACGCAAAACAATGGATGGGAAGCACTAGGGGACCTTCCACGCAAAGAATTGCATGGGAAGCCCCCATCTATAATGCTTACAGTAATAAATTAAAAATATAATTTTTGATAATTTGTAAATTCTTTGAACTCTAGTGGCTCTTCCATGAACACAGAAAAGCAACTGCAAGTTATTTTTGTTGCAAGTTGTAGATTTACAAGTCCATCAATTCAGCATCGTGATCAGAGACCATTTGTGAAACATGTATTTAACGTGTTTGGATTGAGGATGACTGTAAACAAAAACCAAAACAGTTTTCAAATTGTCCCTGAACAACCACTAGTCGAAACAAGTGCTGCCTATAGATGGAAATGAGATGAGGTGGAATAACGTTCAAAAGTTCTCAAGCTCGTGTGATCAACACTAAAATAAAAATTCGAACTTGTGAATAGAATAGGTCAATTACACAGAAAATCTTATAAAATATTCTGTGGCACAAAGTTTAACAAACTAATTTGACGCACTTGAGGAAGAAAAGTAATTATAAAAACAATTCGTAAAATAATTTTAAATTAGGGAATAAGGCACGAAAATGAAAGCCCCCCTCCCTTAGATTTGCTTAGTCCAGCCCATAGGTTTGGAGACTTCTTGGGTTTCCAGGTTTTGTGTGACAAATACTCATTCACCTTTTTTTAGGCTGGTCACATATTTGATGGTGAAGCTCATCGTATTGAGAGCAAGGTAACTGCCCCAGATATGAAACCGGTGTTGCTAAAGGCGGCAGTCTCGCTGATGCAAGTTGAGCGCTTCATTAAAATCGATATTAGTTCAACAAAAGAGCTGTCTTTGGAATTAAAGGTATTTTTGATTATTCTATTCACAGCTACTTTGAACTTTGTGAATATCACATTAAATTATTCTCACGATTTTAATCGTTGCCATGAACATCAACTATCAATTCTAGTCCTACGTGACTTTTGGAAATACGTTGATATCATTCGGGTTGGCTGATAAGTGGAAATATCTAAACGAGCTCTTTTCGCATCTCCCGTCAGATGTGTTTTCACAAAACAGGGAAAATACACAATAACCTGAATTTTAAAGAACAAATTTAATATGTGTCTATTATCTATTATTGTCACGAGCTACTATTCATCTATTATTCTATTTGGTCATTAAAAGTAGTAAACAGTTCAGTTACGTTGTTTATTAACGTGTTGTCAGTACTTATTTCATTCACTATCGATACTTTTCCCTATTGATTTTTGTCAATTTCCCTCTTGACACTATTGATTTTTTATTGATACTATTAATACTGATACTCTTTGATTTGGTACTGCCTGCAGGAGGCGGTACGTCACAAAATAACTTGATAATGGCAATCATATTTACATATTAATATATCACATAAGAAAAAGCCTTCAGCTTTTATTTGGCTAGAATCTGGCAAAGAGTAAGCCACATTTTTGAAGCTATCACTCCTTCGTAGGTTTTTTCTTCTGTGCCATTATGAATATTGGCCCTGTTGTCAAAAATATATTAAAAAAAATAATTTAAAAAAAAAACGCATCTTACTTTAATCCAGTCACTTATAACTCTTAAAAAGAGCCCTAGTACTTTCAATTTCCAATTGAATTCAATTTTCAGTCGTAGAAACTTGAGAGCCCTCTCTCAAGTTTCTACGTCTTCCCTTTCTTTACAAAGTGACCAGGGGAAAGGAATAATATATGGAAGCTGGGCTTTGAAGCAGCTCAAATAGGACCCTTGCTTTGATCCCCCTCACAGTTTGATTTATTACTGATACCCATTCTTTAAATGTTGTGACGTTACGAATGGAGGGGCTCTTTCCTCCACAGAGTTCGATCGGGTAGGGACCCCCAAAAAAGTAACGATAGGACATCGATTCTTACTTTACACTGATAAGGTTTTCATCTGACAGAAGATCCTAGTAGTTATCGTGGTGACAAGGAGCTAGGGACCCTTTCCCACTCACTGGTTCAGATTGGGGGCCAGGTTGACACCAAAAGCCCAGAAACTAAATTAGTAAAAAAAAAAAATTTAATTTCTAGTTCTCTTGATTTTCAAGTTATAGACTGCTGATCATGAGAAAAAAAATGGAAATCTTTGAAATACTAATCTACACCACAATTTGCCTTTTTTTATTTTTTTTATGATACCAAGCATCAATTCTATAAATTAGTTGTAAAAACCCATTGAATCGCTGGTGTTATTTCTTCTGGCTTGTCTTGTTAGCATTGAGACATAGCATTCGCACATCTTATTGTTTATATTCTTTGATCAGTCATATATTCTTTTTTTTGTAGTTGAAACAAGCAAAGGATGAATTTCTCTTCTACTCTTTATTCACGTGGGATAAGTCTCACCACGATAAAGCGATTGCTGTCCAACTAAGTAACAACATGCAGTTATTTGAATCCTCTGTATCATATCCAGGAAGAAAATTAGAGCTTTCAATTTCAAAAGACATATCTAAATTTGTTGGAAGTCTCTCCTGGTCTGAAGAGGAAAAAGTAAACATCTTTCTATATCATACGGTTGAAGAAAATAGCCAGCGCATAAGTGGAAAATTAGAAACACCTTTTGCAGATTATGAAGTTGTGGAAATTGATGGAAAATATGAAAAGGATGACTCCAAGTTCGGCTTAGAGGTGAGTGCTTGGTGCCGTATTGCAGCAGCTCAAGAGTTTTGCTTTACTTTTGTTTATAATTTACAAATAATGGTTGGAAGTTCTGTAATTTTTAACTCGTTTTCCTTATTTTTGTTGATTTTCGTTAATTTAATTGTCCTTATTAATTTAATTCTCTTTTCTTTTTTTCCTTTATAATTTTTTTTTAATAATTTCCTTCGTTTTTAATTAACTTAATTAAAACTAATTACTAATTTAATTTTTTAATTAAATTAATTTCCTCAATTTAATTGTAATTTTTCGTTTTCTTCAACTCACCAACTTTTATGTTTGTACTTTTGTCACATATTTTATTTGTTTTTAAGCCATTTTTCGACTATTTCCGAATGTTCAATTGCTTCCACGTTTGATCAGTATTTGGACGTTCAATGACACTGTAATAATCTAATAACAAAATTTATCCATCTTTTATACTTCCCTCCCGTCCCCTTTAATATTTTTCATAGATCATCTACTTACTGAAATTAGAGACCCATAAGTGAGCCTAAATAGGAGGAGTTTCAAACCACATAGCTAAACCGTTTTGCTGCTATATTTAGATGAAGTATCTAGATGCTTCATTAGTCTAGAAAGAGTAAAAACCAATATGTTGCTATACTTGCTTCGCATTGTGGCAGCAAAATTAAAATAATAATTTGTATAATTTTTTTATGATATTAATTTTTCAAATTCGTGAGCCATCTTTGACCACTTCTGAATGTTCAATTACTTCTAATCAGTATAATGAAAAAAAATTTGTCTTAAGAAGACAAAAGAATTTTTTTTACCCTTAAAGAAGACTAAAAAGTCAAGAATAATAAATATAATAATAAATATAAGAAATTCAAAAACAAAAATATTGGAAACAGACTAAAAAGTAGATTTTTTTTCTGGAGAATCTATTTACAGAAGTGAAAGAGGGGTGCAAAATGGTTTGGGGTTTACATAACTTGATGTTTTAACTTGTTTTCTCATCACGCCGGCTTTTTCATTTATACATTTTAAGCTCTAGTTTTAAAATTCAATTTTGAATTATTGCATTTTTTTTTTGCAACTAATTTTATGAAAATGTCTTGTATTTATGATCTAAATATGTAAATCCAGGAATTTCTACTAATGTAGAAAATAGCTTTTAGATGTTGCCAACTTGCTGTGGAATGAAATCTCCCTGATCAGCTCTGGTTAAGTGATGATAACAACTCAATGACCTTCACAATATAATTTAAAAGGGTTGATTTTCTTTTCAGCCTCTGATTGGCTGCAAAGGAAAGACAGGTGAATAAAAAGATAATTTGAAGTGAATTATAACGATTTCTTTGAGCTTCTTGATGGTTAGTTTTTCTCCTCCATCCTCGTGTTAAACTCTATATGGATAAAGTTTAGATAGTTTGACCTAAAATTCATTTTTCTAGAGCATCTGAACTTCTCCAGTTCTTCTGAACTTCTCCACCATCTGAACTTCTCCAGCATCTGAACTTCTCCAGTAAAACGTCCTATGAGTAGTGTCGGTATGAAACACAGCTGAGTCTGGGAAATCGGTTCTACCCTAGGCACTAAATCTAAGGGTTTTATATCTATGTTATGCATATTTCAACTTAAATAAATTTTCAAGTTTCTCGCTCGAGCCAGGACTTATCCCATCTTAGTCCATACTTCTTGAAGCCACCGAGTGGGTCTAGGTCTTTCTTTATGCAGGCGAGTCACGTTTTCTTCTGTCCTCCAAGTTTTTCCATCTTGGAAGAGGCATACATTTGAGGGCTTTATTGATGAAGGTGTTCTGTGTGCTGTGGCATGGCTGAACTATCGGAGTCTTCTTTGTTTGATTATAGTAGCCAAATCGTAATGTTGACGGCAAGTTTGTGGAGTTCATCATTGCTGACTCGATCACTGAGTTTGATGCCACTGATTCTCCTTAGACATGAGTGGTCGAATGTGTTCAGGGCTTGGCTGACGGATGCTTTCAGAGCCCATGTCTCACAGCCATATAGTAGGACAGACCGAACGAATGCTTGATATATCCTTATTCTTTTCTTTAAAAGGACTTTTTTCTGGTTCCATGGAGAGTGGTTTAGCTGGCTGAAGACTCAGCTTCAGGTGAAGACATTTGCTGAAGCAGTTATCGACGGAATTTCTGGTATGCATCCTTCTATTGGGTCTACCAGAGAGCCTAGGTACTCGAATTCAAGTATCTCGCCTAAAGTCGACTGTTTTAATAAGATTGGGGGGGGGGGGTCTTGAGATGATATACCAGACACCATTACTTTTGTCTTCGAGGAGCTTATCTTCAGGCCCACCGGAGAGGATTCTTCAACTACTTTTGATAGCAAGGATTGGGCTTCTGAGCGATATTCAGCTAATAAGCTAATATCGTTGGCGCATTCCAGATTAGTGATCACAAAATTAGGACTTACTTCAACGTCTGAGAAGGTCGTCATTGCTCTGGTCATGATAAAGTAAATTACAAAATTAAATAGGACAAGAAGCAATATATATCCCTGGTGGACACCAAAATCAATCTGGAACATCGAGGAATGCTCATAAATTTAGGATCGCGTACGCTGATAGTATGCTTAAATAAGTCTAACTACCTTGTTTGGTACTCCATCCTCCGTCATGGCCTTCTATATTCCATCCCATAGAAAAGAATTTAAAGCTGTTATAAAATCTATGAATAGAGACACTGGCGGTTTCTAATGTTTCGCCCTATGTTTAAGGATTTGCCTTAAGACGAATAGCAGAATAGCATAGGGCGATTGATCCCTTGCCTTGGCCGAATCCCGCTTGATTGGGCCTTGTCTTTACGTTGCACTGGACATGAAAGCGATTGTGTAGCACTATGGTGAATACTTTAGCAGAAATTCAGATGAAGAAGCATTTGTCGAACAAATAAAAGTTTAAATAGTTACAAGTTCTTTCATTAGACAGGGAACAGACACAAAAGTTCTGGACATTTCGATCATATACATAGTGATCGTCATCATCAGATAAACTAAAGTGTTACAACTAAAAGAAAAGATACTTATACTGAAAAAAATAAATAAGACATTATACTGAAAAAAATCATTTGTTCGTCATAGGAAGGCAGTGTTGTCTTCCAAAAAATACCCAATCCTTTTTGTCTTTAGCCCTTATTTGAAGACCGGAAGGACGATAGCCTCTTGACAAGTGCTGTCCCTCCATACTTGTAAAGTTGAGCTGGGATAATATCGAGACGAGGAGCTTTATTACTTTTCAGGAAATTGATCGATTGTCAGACTTCATCTAACGTGGGGGAGAGCCACCTTCACGTCTTTGTAGATACTTCTGTGTGGGTTTGATTCCTGCTTGTCATCAGGACTGTGGCTTGGGTTATGGCAATGCTGATTATGATCCTTTGCTGTGGAGAGCTATTGCTGGTTAAGTAGTTTGTCGAAGTGCTCTTTCCAGCGACGAATTGTCTCGGATTTTTTCGAGAGTAAGTTTTTGTTTTCATCTTTGACGGAGGTATTAGTAGGTTTTAGTGATTTACTCCTAATTGATTTTAAGAGCTGAAACATCTTCCTTTTGTTGGATCTGGAGGCGTGGCTCCCATATCTTCTTTCTCCCAGTGCTGGTTTTTATCACTCATAGACGGCTGGTGGTATTCTCTTCTCAGGGGCTTGAACAACTCCGATTTTCTCTCTGAAATCTGTTGCTTGCGCTCAGCCAGCTGGACTCTGTGTGTTGACATCCATTCTTGGATAGTCTTTTGCGGTATCCTATCATACCTTTTGCGGCCTTGTGGATTGTGTAGCGTATGGTCAACCCCTCTTAATCCAAGCTGGGCTTTCACTCGTTGGTCGTTTGCGCTTGGAGAGCTTCAAAGTGAATATAGAGATCTCCAAGCTGAATGCCTGTCGTTTATCAGGATCATCGAAGCGATTAGTGTGAAATCTTCGTGGAGGTTTTATCTTGGGTCGTGCTGCAAATCATAAATTTTTATATAGCTTGACTAGGAGATGTTCCGACCGTGTTTTGAACCAGTATCAGTTCCAAAGTACGATCTACTATTCGTAGCCATCGATGAGGATGAGGATGTTACATACTCATGGACATGAGGATGTAATTAATCTAGCTTTTTGCTCAACCACCCCTTGAATGCCACGTGGCTCTATGGCTGGGCTTATGTTTGAATAGGGTCTTGGTAGTGATCAAATCATTCGTCATGGTAAAATGAAGAAGCCTTAATCCTCTGCTACGTCTGATTCCAAGAACAAACTTGCCAATGGTAGACTCAGATTTGGACACTTTTCTGTCGATTTTGACGTTAAAGTTGCCTCCGATTATGGTGAGGTCGTGTTTCGGTACCTTCTTAAGTGTACAAGTTAGAAGCTGGTAAAAAAGATCTGCTTCGCTGTCTGATGCATGTTGGGTGGGACAATAAACTATAATAACTGATACGTTCAATAGGAGGCCTTTGAATCTTGGTCCTGCTACTCTATTTGAGATAGGTTCCCATTCGAGAAGTGACCTCGATGCGAAGGGGATTAAGATGATGCCCGCTCCACTATATGCAGATCCATCAAGGGATCTGGAGTTGAAAAGGGAGAATGAAGAGTTGTCCGCGGGAATTTTAATCTCTTAGCCTTCCACAATTCCGTTGATTCGATTTCCTGACACATACATGATGTCTATACTGTAGCGTAAAAATTCCCCAATGACGAACAACTAAGTTGTCTGGTATTTCAATGAATTTTCCGAAGGAGTACCTCAGCTCGCCTTTTTTGGAGAAGGTGCTGACAAAACCTTCAACGCATCGCTTGCTGCAAATGCCGTAATATGGGCTGGGCTCTTTACATTGATTTGCATTTGGACGTTTCATGAAACTACATTTAACCGTGTAGGTCTCCAATCCCTGACGGCACTGAAGGGGCTGATGAAACCTTCAACGTATCGCTTGCCGCGAATGCGTATGGGCTGGGCTCTTTCCATTGATTTGCATTTGGACGTAGAATGCCGCGAATGCGTATGGGCTGGGCTCTTTACATTGATTTGCATTTGGACGTTTCGTGAAACTACATTTAACCGTGTAGGTCTCCAATCCCTGGCGGCACACTCTGTGGTTTGATCTACCCAGAATTGAGATAAGCAAATCCGACCGTTTCCACCTGACTACTATGATAAGAACACCGCAGTCATATTTCTCCCATGTTTAACTAGGGACGGAAGACCAGACAAACCTGACGGGAGGGGGGCATGCCTCCCGAGCCATCTAGTCTATTTCAACCCATCCTAGTTCACAGAAGTTTTTATATATATATATATATATATATATATATATATATATATATATATATATATATATATATATATATATATATATATATATATATATATATATATATATATATATATATATATATATATATATATATATATATATATATATATATATATATATATATATATATATATATATATATATATATATATATATATATATATATATATATATATATATATATATATATATTTGTTGAATAGTTTAGAACTTGATGATGTTGAGGACGAACGGAATAATTTAAGAAAAACAGTTAGATATGGAAGAAGTTGTTCTTAAGAGGAAGTTAATAAAGCAGCTAGGAATATTAGTGAAAATCTTCAAGCTTAGTAGAATAAGGAGATAAGAGGAGAGGGGAGATAAGGAGAAAGAGGAAACAAGGAGCTTTAGAGTGATAATTTTTACAGTAATAAAAGGGAAGGGAGAGAAGTAGAGAAGGAAGGAAGAAATAGACTAGTAAATTGTAAATTAAGAAAATGTAAGTGGGCAAAATGGCTGAGAATTTGGAAAATGCAGCCAAACGGTATAATAGTAATATCATTTATTGGCATGTTGTAAAGTTAAGAGGAAGTAGTCTGTTCAAGCCAGTCAATGCTAAAAACTTGATTTACGTTGCTAGGGTTTTGCAGCAACCTTTGGTCTCCTTCGTTGACTTAAGTGTTGTGGTGACAGCACTCTGGTTTTATTTCTTCGCCAGCGATTGAATGCCGTAGTTGCTAAGCTCTCAAAACATTAAAACTGGTATGTCTGAAGAAAAAAAAATTCTTTTTCAAAAACAAAAATTGATGCATTATGCCCAATTTTTGCCAAAGCAGGCTATGTACATTTATCAGGTCTTCAACGAGACCGTTGATTTGTAATATAGATCAATGTTAAAAGAAAGTATTTCTCTCTGTTCAAAATTGATCAAGAAGGATTTGTATGATCTCCCTCCATCTAATTGGAGGGAGTAGTAAGTCTGTCAGGATATAAATAATGCGGTATGGAAAATCCACTGGGCTATTGGCCAGCGTTAAAGAAAATATTTTCCTTAGTTCAAAATTAATTTTATTGCTTGGGCACAACTTTCTAACATCAGTTATGAGAAAAAAGAGCGAAAGGAAATTGCCCAATTTCCTTGACAGTGAGAGAACTATTAAAGCTTAGGGGACTCATGTGATACCATTTTTCTACCTCTCTTCCAAACAGAGAAAATTAAATTGCTAACCCCAAAAAACACAAGTAGAAATGGCTGGTAACAAGAGATTGCAGAAATTTCAGAGCCGTCGCAAAACGCATCTTTTTTGGATCTCTAAATTTTTTATTCTTTTTTTTGAAAAAATATTTCGGCAATGGGGCTAGGAAACCGTCGTCCACCTTAAGAACATATGGATTCTAATTTAGCTTCAGTTTTAACTGGTGCCTATTTGCGTGAACGGAGCAATTCACGCAAAGTAGAAACATGGCTCGAAGAGACAAAAGCTTGGGGGAACAAAATTCCGCTTGAGTTACATTGTTGGCTCTGACACAAGGACAAGTGAAAATCATCGCTTTTTACCTAATAGAAGAATTAGTTCATGATAAGACGACAAAGCTGCTTAAATAAGGAAATGACGGGGTGAAAAGGTGATGCAAGGTAAAGATAAGATCTACAGCTTAAGCACTACAGGTACAGCAACTACAGGTAAGATAATATTTATTGCTGAAAAACGGCTATCACAAGCCGAAAAGGGCCGAATTCGCTCTTTAGCGTAAAATAAAATAAAAGAACAACAAAAACAAGCAAACAAACAACAACAGAAAATTATAAAAGGTTCAACGTCAAATACGTAAAAATGTTAAAAACAAAACAAATTAAACTCATAAAATTAGGAGCTCAATGTCAAATCAGCAAAAATGTCAAAAAATGAAAACTCGTAAAATGAAAAAGGGGATAAAAAAAAATTAAAACAAAAACATAAGTTAGTTATGTGACTAAAAAAATAAAAAACCTCTAATTTTGCAAAGTGGACGTTAAAACTAAAAATTATGAGGTAGAAAGTGAGTGAGGGGGAGGGGACTGCGGAGATTCACTGATTGATAATGTCAACTATGTTATGGATAAAAGTTCTTCTATATCTTTCAGGGGCAAGAAGGGAAATTTTTGTCGAAACAGAACGCGGGAGTGACGGAGTCGATGGGGTGAATATTGACCAGAGAAAAGGGGAGTTGTTCGAGGTTTATGAAGGGCATTGTTAGCGAAACGCTTTATATAGAGCAAAAACGGAATTTTTTGCTCTCCTTTCCTTAAGGGCGACAAGATTAGCTCTCCGAAGAAGGGAAATATACGGTACTTTACCCTCAATGAAGATAATTCTTAGGCACCTTTTTTTGACTTCCTATATTCTGTCAGTAGAATGCATCTATTGAATTCCATGGGACGTATAGGAAAACATTTCTACGGGACCTATACACCTTTTCAAAGAGTGATTACTCCCCTCAAATGGCCTTATACTTCTACGAGACGTATAGGAATTACCATGCTATTTGCTTGAAGCTATGGGAAAAAATTTCTATGGAAGCTATACACCTTTTTAAAGAGAGTGCGTACCCCATCACATGGCCTTATACTTCTACGGGACGTATAGGAATTACTATGCTATTCTACGACCGCAATAGGACCAGGCTATTCTACGTTTGATATGAATGTGTCGGTAGATAGGATTTGCGAATTTGATCCTATTAAGGTGGAGAAAAAAAAAGGGTTTAGCATTTGCGAATACTTCGAGTTGTACTGTATAATACAAAAGTTGTCTTTGAACAGAATCGTCAATTTAAAATAGAGTTTAACGGTATAGTCTACTGAAAATTTGATGTAGATAGCAAGAAAAGAATTTTAATAACGGATAGCTTTACTTCTTCGATGCGTTCTGTATAGTACACAAGTGGTGGAGTGATGGGAGCGGGGATGTCTTAGAGTACTTATAGTGTGATAGTGGAGGGGGGAGTTGCTAGTGAAAAAACCCGTATTATGATTTGGGATGTGTAGTTTGCTATTTGGGCTTTTCAGAGCTAGGATTCTTAGTCTCTCATAGGTGTTTGTTGTCTGAAACCTATAGTTTGGGATGAGTAGTTTGCTATTTCAGGCTTTTATGAGCTAGGTTTCCTAGTATTTCGTAGGTGTGTGTTGTCTGAAACTTATGTTTTCTGATATGTAAATTACTATTTCGGGCTTTTCTGAGCTAGATTTCTTAGTCTTTCGTTGATGTGTGTTGTCTGAAACCTATGATTTGGGATGGGTGGGTTGCTATTTTTGACTTTTCTGAGCTGGATTTCTTAGCCTTTCATAGGTGTGTGTTGTCGGAAACCAGTGATTTGGGATGGGTGGTTTGCTATTTTTGACTTGTCTGCGCTGGTTTTCTGAGCCTGTCAGATGTTGGATGTGTGTAAGAAATATGAGATGTGATGGGTAGTTCGCTTGTTTAACGTTTCATAGAAAGGACTCTTATTCTATCTGCGGTGATTTCTGTATTAAAAATGTTTTTTAGGATGAGAATTTTTCCATTTAATGCTTTTATGAGCTAGGCTTCCTAGTATTTCATAGGTGTTTGTTGTCTGAAACTTATGTTTTGGGATATGTAAATTACTATTTCGGGCTTTTCTGAGCTAGATTTCTTAGTCTTTCGTTGATGTGTGTTGTCTGAAACCTATGATTTGGGGTGGGTGGGTTGCTATTTTTGACTTTTTTGAGCTGGATTTCTTAGTCTTTCATAGGTGTGTGTTGTCGGAAACCTATGATTTGGGATGGGTGGTTTTCTATTTTTGACTTTTCTGAGCTGGATTTCTTACCCTTTCATAGGTGTGTTTTGTCAGAAAATTATGATTTGGGATGTGTAGTTTGCTATTTGGACGTTTCAGAGCTAGGATTCTTAGTCTCTCATAGGCGTTTGTTGTCTGAAACCTATAGTTTGGGATGAGTAGTTTGCTATTTCAGGCTTTTATGAGCTAGGTTTACTAGTATTTCGTACGTGTGTGTTGTCTGAAACTTGTGATTTGGAATATGTAAGTTACTATTTCGGGCTTTTCTGAGCTAGGTTTCTTAGTCTTTCGCTGGTGTGTGTTGTCAGAAACCTATGATTTGAGATGGGTGGATTGCTATTTTTAACTTTTCTGAGCTGGATTTCTTACCCTTTCATAGGTATGTGTTGTCAGAAAATTATGATTTGGGATGTGTAGTTTGCTATTTGGACTTTTCAGAGCTAGGATTCTTAGTCTCTCATAGGCGTTTGTTTTCTGAAACCTATAGTTTGGGATGAGTAGTTTGCTATTTCAGGCTTTTATGAGTTAGGTTTCCTAGTATTTCGTAGGTGTGTGTTGTCTGAAACTTATGTGTTGGGATATGTAAATTACTATTTCGGGCATTACTGAGCTAGATTTCTTAGTCTTTCGTTGATTTGTGTTGTCTGAAACCTATGATTTGGAATGGGTGGGTTGCTATTTTTGACTTTTCTGAGCTGGATTTCTTAGTCTTTCATAGGTGTGTGTTGTCTGAAACCTATGATTTGGGATGGGTGTTGGCTATTTTTGACTTTTCTGAGCTGGATTTCTTACCCTTTCATAGGTGTGTGTTGTCAGAAAATTATGATTTGGGATGTGTAGTTTGCTATTCGGACTTTTCAGAGCTAGGATTCTTAGTCTCTCATAGGCGTTTGTTGTCTGAAACCTATAGTTTGGGATGAGTAGTTGGCTATTTCAGGCTTTTATGAGCTAGGTTTCCTAGTATTTCATAGGTGTGTGTTGTCTGAAACTTGTGATTTGGGATATGTAAGTTACTATTTCGGGCTTTTCTGAGCTAGATTTCTTAGTCTTTCGTTGGTGTGTGTTGTCAGAAACCTATGATTTGGGATGGGTGGATTGCTATTTTTGACTTCTGAGCTTTTCTGAGCTAAGGTTTCTTAGTCTTTCGTAGGTATGTGTTGTCTGAAACCTATAAAACTAAACTATTGCCGTAAATTTTGAGCTAATAAGGGTGTTTGACCGCAAACTCTAGTTTTGTGTAATAAAATTATGGAAAATACATTTCGTTGACTCATAGGTGAAACTTAAGTCCAGTTATGGATCGAAAAATAAACTATTTCTGTAAAATCTGAGCTAATAAGGGTTTTTGACCTGAAACTCTAGTTTTTGTAAGAAAATTTTTCAAAGTACAACTCTCTAGTTCAAAGTTGAAACTTAAGTCCAGTTATGAATCGAAAAATAAACTATTTCTGTAAAATCTGAGTTAATAGGGGTTTTTGACCGTAAAATCTAGTTTTTTTTGTAAGAAAATTATGGAAAATGTAAAACTTAAGTCTATTTTTGGATCGAAAAATAAAACTATTTCCGTAAAATCTGAGCTAATAAGGGTTTTTGACCGTAAACTAGTTTCTTGTAAGAAAATTATGGAAAATACAATTCTTTAGTTCAAATGTGAAACTTAAGTCCAGTTTTGGATACTCATAATGATGAGGACTGATAGTTCTAATTCAATATTTTTTTCATAAAAACAAACATTTTTTTTAAACCTCGAAATTATTCAACTTTATTTATTTTTTTATTTTTTTTGTACGTATCTTAAAATGAAAAAATATGCTTACGGCTCTAACAATTGTACTCTATGATTGGTCAGAGACACGATGTGGCTTTCCCACTGGTATTCTATGTCTGGTTATCGGCATTACCTAGTCTATTGCACGTATTAAATCAGTATTTTTTACGCAGTGGAACGATAAACACTTAAGTCATATCTTTTTTAAAAAAAAGTGAAGATGGAGCCTTTTAATAAAGTGTGTTCACATAACAAGGTTATTGTAGCATTGAATGCCGACAAGGAGAAGTATTTAAACTATGAAACAAGTACAAATGGTAGCACTATTGGAAATGTATGCATGCATTGTCATGACGGCAAGGAATTACATTTCTTTGGAATACCGAAAAAATTCAACTCTTATGTTGGTGGTTATGCGAGATTGAGATGTCCAGAGATGATTGCACTCAAAGAGAATGCCAACATAAAAATAATCGTTGATGATAGAGGACAACTCCTTGCTACTCTTGCAGGTAACACATTACCTACTAATACATCCAGTCGTCACCTGTCGGGTATTAGCATTCAACGGAAGATCAATAAAAGAAAGGCCTACTCTTCTACTAATATCGTAAACCATATCTTGTCTACGTGTCGAAACTATTACCTGTGTAAAAATAATGTGATAATAGACAGTGAAATTGCCAGAAAAATAAAAAGGGCATTGTCAGAAAATATCACTATGGAATATAAAGATGAATCGATGAAAAACAAAGCACCAGCAAACGTTACTGTCATTGATCAAACAGTCAATGAACCAAATAATACCAAAGACGAAAAGTATATTGAGCCTGTTGATAAAACACCAGTAAAAATTGTGTATGACTCAAAATGGAATAATGATTATTCTACTGATTACGAACTAAGAGAAGATAATAACTATAATATCAAGAGAGAACATGGTGAACTATTTTATGGAAAAGATTCAAAATGTCCAAAGTTAATCATTGATATTAATAATGTATCATAATATATTTTTGTATAAATATTCTACATAGCATTATTTCATTAAAAATATACTATGCATTACATTGTTGTGTGTTCATTATTTTTAGAGTAAGCTAGCATATCAAACGTTTAGAATGTCTAATAAAACGTCGGAAATGTAAGAAAAGGAATTTGCATACATCTATTGTCAAACACACGGGATAACATTGACAAAATCTTCGTATCAGAATGAATAAATTATTTATCAACATCCGTTGTTGGATATGTCATTATGACAAAATTGTAAGTAAGTAACAAACTCTTTCTTGAATTCACCTCTTGGATACACAATACAGAAATTTAATTAAGGAAATTATGAAAAAAAAATTGTAAGTAAGTAACAAACTTTCTTGAAGTCACCTCTTGGATACACAATGCAGAAATTTCATTTAAGAAATTATCAAAAATTGTAAGAAAGTAGCAAATTCTTTCTTGAATTCGCCTCCTGGATAAATAAAAAAGACATTTCATTCAAGAAATTATGACAAAATTCTAAGTAAGTAACAAACTCTTTCTTGAAGTCAACTCTTGGATACCCAAAACGGATATTTCATTTAAGAAATTATGAAAAAATTGTAAGCATGTAAAAAACTCTTTCCTGAAGTTACCCCTTGGATACATAATGCAGAAACTTCATTTAGGAAACTATTAAATAAATGTAAATAAGTAAGTAGCAAATTCTTTATTGAAGTCTCCGCTTTGATACACAATACAGAAATTTCATTAAAGAAATTATGAAAAAATTGTAAGTAAGTAGCAAATTCTTTCTTGAATTCGCCTGCTGGATAAACAAAAACACATTTCGTTCAAGAAATTATGACAAAATTCTAAGTAAGTAACAAACTCTTTATTGTTTTCACGTCTTAGATAAACGATGTAGAAATTTCATTCAAGAAATTATAAAAAAATTCTCAGTAAGTAACAATTTCTTTCTTGAAGTCCCCTCTTGGATACACAATACAGAAATATCATTAAAGAAATTATGAAAAAATTGTAAGTAAGTAGAAAATTCTTTCTTGAATTCGCCTGCTGGATAAACAAAAAGACATTTCGTTCAAGAAATTATGACAAAATTCTAAGTAAGTAACAAACTCTTTATTGTTTTCACGTCTTAGATACACGATGTATAAATTTCATTATATAAATTATGAGATAATTCTCATTAAGTAGAAATTCCTTTATCGAAGTCCCCTCTTAGATACAAAATACGGAAATTTCATTCAAGAAACTATGAAAATGTTTATAAGTAAGTAACAAAATATTTATCAATTTCACATCTTGAATACTCAGTACAGATATTTTATTCAAGAAAATATGACAAAATCGCAAGTAAGTAACAAACTCTTAATTATTTTCTCCTCTTGAATATACAATACGGAAATTTCATTCAATAAATTATGAAAAATTGTAAGCAAGTAACAAACTCTTTCCTGAAGTCACCTCTTGGATACACAATGCAGAAACTTCATTTAAGAAACTATGAAAAATTGTAAGTAAGTAAGTAACAAATTCTTTCTTGAATTCGCCTCTTGGATAAACAAAAAAATCATTTCATTCAAGAAATTATGACAAAATTCTAAGTACGTAACAAACCCTTTCTTGAATTCGCCATTGGGATGCACAATACAGAAATTTAATTCAGGAAATTATGAAAAAACATTGAAAACAAACTCTTTCTTGAACTCACTTCCTGGACAGACAATACAGCAATTTTACTCAAGAAATTATGAAAAAATTGTAAGTAAGTAGCAAACTGTTTCTTGAATTCTCCTCTTGGATGCACAATACAGATATTTCATTCAAGAAATTATAAAAATATTGTAAGTAAGTAACAAACTCTTTCTTGAATACACCTCTTGGATACACAAGACGGAAATTTTATTCAAGAAATTATGAGAAAATTCTAAGTAAGTAACAATCTCTTTCTTGAAGTCTCCTCTTGGATACGCAATACGATACGGAAATTTCATTCAAGAAATTATGAGAAAATTCCAGGTAAGTAACAATCTCTTTCTTGAAGTCCCCTCTTGGATACACAATACGGAAATTTCATTCAAGAAATTATTTAAAAAAACATGGAAAGTAAGTAACAAACTCTTTATTGATTTCACCTCTTGGATACAAAAAAAAACATTTCATTCAAGAAATTATGACAAAATTCTAAGTAAGTAACAAACTCATTCTTGAATTCACCGTTTGCATGCAAAATACAGAAATTTCATTCTATGGGACCTCTACACGTGATCAAATACGTTTTGAAACTGCATGCTATTTGCATGCCTTTCCTTGGTACCTTTCCAAACGAGCGGGGATTCCCCACTGGTTCCTACACATTGCAAAAAAGTGAGCAGTACGAACGGGGATTCCCCACACAATTTTGTGTGGTTACGTGCGTGTCCACACGAGGTTACGTGCGTGCATGTAACCTCGTCTAAATTAACCTTAAAAAATGAAATAAAGCTATGTCGACTTTGCATGTCTCTCTCACTATGTATTCGCCGTCGCAGTGTGTAACCAATCACCAATCAAGTTATAGTATATTGAGCAACCTCCGCTGTCTCTGATTGGCCCCTAAAAAATGGGTTTTGTCTAAAAAACCAGTCTGGTTGAAAACGTGGAGTTGAAACAAAGTTGAAAACGTGGAGTTCTGTATTGTGCATCCCAATGGCGAATTTAAGAAAGGGTTTGTTACTTACTTAGAATTTTGTCATAATTTATTGAATGAAATGACTTTTGTTTATCCAAGAGGCGAATTCAAGAAAGAATTTGTTGCTTACTTACTTATAATTTTTTCATAGTTTCTTAAATGAAGTTTCTGCATGGTGTATCCAAGAGGTGACTTCAGGAAAGAGTTTGTTACTTGCTTATAATTTTTTCATAATTTATTGAATGAAATTTCCGTATTGTATATTCAAGAGGAGAAAATAATTAAGAGTTTGTTACTTAATTGCGATTTTTTCATAGTTTCTTGAATGAAGTATCTGTATTGTGTATTCAAGAGGTGAAATCAATAAAGAGTTTGTTACTTACTTACAAATATATTCATAATTTCTTGAATGAAATTTCCGTATTGTGTATCCAAGAGGGCACTTCAAGAAAGAAATTGTTACTTACTGAGAATTTTTCATAATTTCTTGAATGAAATTTCTACATCGTGTATCTAAGATGTGAAAACAATAAAGGGTTTGTTACTTACTTAGAATTTTGTCATAATTTCTTGAACGAAATGTCTTTTTGTTTATCCAGCAGGCGAATTCAAGAAAGAATTTGCTACTTACTTACAATTTTTTCATAATTTCTTTAATGATATTTCTGTATTATGTATCCAAGAGGTGACTTCAAGAAAGAATTTGTTACTTACTTACTTACAATTTTTTCATATTTTCTTAAATGAAGTTTCTACATTGTGTATCCAAGAGGTGACTTCAGGAAAGAGTCTGTTACTTGCTTACAATTTTTTCATAATTTCTTAAATGAAATTTCTGCATTGTGTATCCAAGAGGTGACTTCAAGAAAGAGTTTGTTACTCACTTAGAATTTTGTCATAATTTCTTGAATGAAAAGTCTTTTTTATTTATCCAGGAGGACAATTCAAGAAAGAATTTGCTACTTACAATTGTTGATAATTTCTTAAATGAAATTTCTGCATTGTGTATCCAAGAGGTGACTTCAAGAAAGAATTTGCTACTTACTTACAATTTTTTTTCATAATTTCCTTAATTAAATTTCTGTATTGTGTATACAAGAGGTTAATTCAAGAAAGAGTTTGTTACTTACTTACAATTTTTGCATAATGACATATCCAACAACGGATGTTGATAAATAATTTATTCATTCTGATACGAAGATTTTGTCTATGTTATCCCATGTGTTTGACAATAGATGTATGCAAATTCCTTTTCTTACATCTCCGACGTTTTATTAGACATTCTAAACGTTTGATATGCTAGCTTACTCTAAAAATAATGAACACACAACTATGTAATGTATAGTATATTTTTAATGAAATAATGCTATGTAGAATATTAATACAAAAAATATATTATGATACATTATTAATATCAATGATTAACTTTGGACATTTTGAATCTTTTCCATAAAATATTTCACCATGTTCTCTCTTGATATTATAGTTATTGTCTTCTCTTTGTTCGTAATCAGTAGAATAATCATTATTCCATTTTGAGTCATACACAATTTTTACTGGTGTCTCATCAAAAGGCTCAATATGCTTTTCGTCTTTGGTATTATTTGGTTCATTGACTGCTTGATCAATGGCAGTAACGTTTCCTGGTGCTTTGTATTTCACCGATTCATCTTTATATTCCATAGTGATATTTTCTGCCAACGCCCTTTTTATTTTTCTGGCAATTTCACTGTCTATTATCACATTATCTTTACACAGGTAACAGTTTCAGCACGTATACAAGATATGGTTTATGATTTTAGTAGAAAAGTAGGCCTTTCTTTTATTGATCTTCCGTTGAATGCTAATACCCGACAGGTGACGATTGGATGTATTAGTAGGTAATGTGTTACCTGCAAGAGTAGCAAGGATTGTCCTCTATCATCAAAGATTATTTTTATGTTTGCATTCTCTTTGAGTGCAATCATCTCTGGACATCTCAATCTCACATAACCACCAACATAAGAGTTGAATTTTTTCGGTATTCCAAAGAAATTTAATTCCTTACTGTCAAGACAATGCATGCATACATTTCCAATAGTGCTACCACTTGTACTTGTTTCATAGTTTAAATACTTCTCCTTGTCGGCATTCAATGCTACAATAACCTTGTTATGTGAACACACTTTATTAAAATGCTCCATCTTCACTTTTTTTAAAAAAAAGATATGACTTATGTGTTTATCGTTCCACTGCGTAAAAAATACTGATTTAATACGTGCAATAGACTAGTTAGTGTCAGTAACCGGACATAGAATACCAGTTGGAAAGCCACATCATGTCTCTGACCAATCATAGAGTACAATTGTTAGAGCCGTAAGCATATTTGTCATTTTAAGATACCTACAAAAAAATAAAGTTGAATAATTTTGAGGCTTAAAAAAAAATTGTTTGTTTTTATGAAAAAAATATTGAATTAGAACCATCAGTCCTCCTCAATACGAGTATCCAAAACTGGACTTAAGTTTCACATTTGAACTAGAGAATTGTATTTACCATAATTTTCTTACAAGAAACTAGAGTTTACGGTCAAAAACCCTTATTAGCTCAGATTTTACGGAAATAGTTTTTTTTTTCGATCCAAAAATGGGCTTTAAGTTTTCAACTTTAATCAGACAATTGTATTCTTTATAATTGTCTTATAAAAAACTAGAGTTCACGCTCAGAAAACCCTTATTATCTCAAATTTTACATAAATATTTAATTTTTCTATCCATAACTTGAATTAATTTTAACATTTGAACCAGAGAATTGTATTTTCCATAATTTTCTTACAAAAAAAACTAGAGTTTACGGTCGAAAACCCCTATTAACTCAGATTTTACAGAACTAGTTTATTTTTCGATTCATAACTGGACTTAAGTTTCACATTTGAACCAGAGAATTGTACTTTCCATAATTTTCTTACAAAAAACTAGAGTTTACGGTCAAAACCCTTATTGGCTTAGATTTTATAGAAATAGTTTATTTTTATAGGTTTCAGACAACACATACCTACGAAAGACTAAGAAACCTTGGCTCAGAAAAGTCTAAAATAGCAAACCACCCATCCCAAATCATAGGTTTCAAACAACACACACCTATGAAAGGCTAAGAAATCCAGCTCAGAAAAGTCAAAAATAGCAATCCACCCATCCCAAATTTTAGGTTTCTGACAACACACACCAACGAAAGACTAAGAAATCTAGCTCAGAAAAGCCCGAAATAGTAACTTACATATCCCAAATCACAAGTTTCAGACAACACACACCTATGAAATACTAGGAAACCTAGCTCATAAAAGCCTGAAATCGCAAACTACTCATCCCAAACTATAGGTTTCAGACAACAAACCCCTATGAGAGACTAAGAATCCTAGCTCTGAAAAGTCCGAATAGCAAACTACACATCCTAAATCATAATTTTCTGACAACACACACCTATGAAAGGCTAAGAAATCCAGCTCAGAAAAGTCAAAATAGCAAACCACCCATCCCAAATCATAGGTTTTCGACAACACATACCTATGAAAGGCTAAGAAATCCAGCTCAAAAAAGTCAAAAATAGCAACCCACCCATCCCAAATCATAGGTTTAAGACAACACACACCAACGAAAGACTAAGAAATCTAGCTCAGAAAAGCCCGAAATAGTAATTTACATATCCCAAAACATAAGTTTCAGACAACACACACCTACGAAATACTAGGAAACCTAACTCATAAAAGCCTGAAATAGCAAACTACTCATCCCAAACTATAGGTTTCAGACAACAAACACCTCTGAGAGACTAAGAATCCTAGCTCTGAAAAGTCCGAATAGCAAATTACACATCCCTAATCATAATTTTTTGACAAAACACACCTATGAAAGGGTAAGAAATCCAGCTCAGAAAAGTCAAAAATAGAAAACCACCCATCCCAAATCATAGGTTTCCGACAACACACACCTATGAAAGACTAAGAAATCCAGCTCAGAAAAGTCAAAAATAGCAATCCACCCATTCCAAATCATAGGTATCTGACAACACACACCAACGAAAGACTAAGAAACCTAGCTCAGAAAAGCCCGAAATAGTAACTTACATATTCCAAATCACAAGTTTCAGACAACACACACCTATGAAATACTAGTAAACCTAGCTCATAAAAGCCTGAAATAGCAAACTACTCATCCCAAACTATAGGTTTCAGACAACAAACGCCTATGAGAGACTAAGAATCCTAGCTCTGAAAAGTCCAAATAGCAAACTTCACATCCCAAATCATAATTTTCTGACAACACACACCTTATGAAAGGGTAAGAAATCCAGCTCAGAAAAGTCAAAAATAGCAAACCACCCATCCCAAATCATAGGTTTCCGACAACACACACCTATGAAAGACTAAGAAATCCAGCTCAGAAAAGTCAAAAATAGCAACCCACCCACTCCAAATCATAGGTTTCAGACAACACAAATCAACGAAAGACTAAGAAATCTAGCTCAGAAATGCCCGAAATAGTAATTTACATATCCCAAAACGTAAGTTTCAGACAACAAACACCTACGAAATACTAGAAAACCTAGCTCATAAAAGCCTGAAATAGCAAACTACTCATCACAAACTACAGGTTTCAGACAACAAACACCTATGAGAGACTAAGAATCCTAGCTCTGAAACGTCCAAATAGCAAACTACACATCCCAAATCATAATTTTCTGACAACACACACCTATGAAAGGGTAAGAAATCCAGCTCAGAAAAGTCAAAAATAGCAAACCACCCATCCCAAATCATAGGTTTCAGACAACACACACCTATGGAAGACTAAGAAATCCAGCTTAGAAAAGTCAAAAATAGCAACCCACCCACCCCAAATCATAGGTTTCAGACAACACAGATCAACGAAAGACTAAGAAATCTAGGTCAGAAAAGCCCGAAATAGTAATTTACATATCCCAAAACATAAGTTTCAGACAACACACACCTACAAAATAAAAGAAAACCTAGCTCATAAACGCCTGAAATGGAAAACTACTCATCACAAACAATAGTTTTCAGACTACAATCTCCTATGAGAGACAAAGAATCCTAGCTCTGAAAAGTCCAAATAGCAAACTACACATCCCAAATCATAATTTTCTGACAACACACACCTATGAAAGGGTAAGAAATCCAAGCTCAGAAAAGTCAAAAATAGCAAACCACCCATCCCAAATCATAGGTTTCTGACAACACACACCTATGAAAGACTAAGAAATCCAGCTCAGAAAAGTCAAAAATAGCAACCCACCCACCCCAAATCATAGGTTTCAGACAACACAGATCAACGAAAGACTAATAAATCCAGGTTAGAAAATCCATAAATAGTTATTTACATTTCCCAAATCATGAATTTAAGACAACAAACACCTATAAAATAAAAAAAAGCATAACCAATAAACGCTTGAAATGGAAAACTATTCATACTAAATAATAGTTTTCATACAGCACTCACCTATGAGGGACAAAGAATCCATGCTCTAAAACGTCCCACACCCACACTACACATCCCAAATCCTAATTCTCTCACAAAACACACCTATGATAGGCTAAGAAATCTAGCTCAGAAAAGTCATAAATAGCAACCCACACATCCCAAATCATAGGTTTCAGACAACACAAATCAACGAAAGACTAAGAAATCCAGCTCAGAAAAGCCCGAAATAGTAATTTACATATCCCAAATCATAAGTTTCAGACAACACACACCTACGAAAGACTAGTAAACCTAGCTCAGAAAAGATTGAAATAGCAAACTACTCATCCCAAACAATAGGTTTCAGACAACGAACACCTATGAGAGACTAAGAATCCTAGCTCTGAAAAGTCCAAATAGCAAACTACACATCCCAAATCATAATACGGGTTTTTTCGCTAGCAACTCCCCCCTCCACTATCACAGTATAAGTACTCTAAGGCATCCACGCTCCTATCACTCCACAACTTGTGTACTATACAGAACACATCGAAGAAGTAAAGCTATCCGTTATTAAAATTCTTTTCTTGCTATCTACATCAAATTTTTAGTAGACTATAACGTTAAACTATTTTAAATTGACATAACTGTTCAAACACCTCTTGCGTATTTTCCAGTACAAATCGAAGTGTTTGCAAATGGTTAGCTCTTTTTTTTCTCCACCTTAATAGGATCAAATTCGCAAATCCTATCTACCGACACATTCATATCAAACGTAGAATAGCATGGTCCTATTGCGGTCGTAGAATCGCATAGTTTTTCCTATACGTCTCGTAGAAGTATAAGGCCATGTGAGGGGAGTACTCACTCTCTTTGAAAAGGTGTATAGGTTCGATAGAAATGCTTTCCTATAGCTTCAAGCAAATAGCACGGTAATTTCTATACGTCCCGTAGAAGTATAAGGCCATGTGAGCGGAGTACTCACTGTCTTTGAAAAGGTGTATAGGTCCCGTAGAAATGTTTTCCTATACGTCCCATAGAATTCAATAGATGCATTTTACTTCTGCTCGACAATTCAATGGAGGTTCCAGAATGCCAAACAGGACAGGCGTACTCAAGGATTGAGCGTACAAATGAGAGGAAAACCCTCAAACAATGCGATCTAGGGCATTTAAATTTTTTAAGGAGCGAAAATGCGGCATTTGCACGTTTTAAGATGCCATTAAGATGGCAATCCCATTTTAAGTCGCTTGAGGTGGTAACACCCAGTAATTTCATAGTGGTAACAGACATTTCAGGGGAGATTGGACAGGAGAAAGATGGGGCAGTTTTAAGGAAATTAGTAGTAAGAACAGCTGACTTTACAGGGTTGATTTCCATATCATTAGTAACAGCTTCGGTTGATATCGATTCCAAGATGTTCATTGGGTTACTTTTTAAATTTTGAAATACGTCTCTAAGACAGTTAGATCATCAACGAATTTCCATCTATCCGGGAAATCGACACCAAGGTTGTAGGAATAAAATTGGACCTAAGAGGGTTCCCTGGGGCACACCATTATAAATTGGGATGGGTTCAGAATATACATTCAGGTATTTCACGACTTGCGTTCTATTAGAGAGGAAAGACGCAATTAGTGGTAGATGTAGATGTTCCGAATTGTTGTTGGTCAACATTTGGTATTATCTTTACTTTCAACCACTCAGCTAAAAAGCTTCAATACAACTTGGAAAAAACTGGAGTAAGAGTAATTGGATGGACACCATCAAAATCTTGCATGTTACCTTTCTTTTTTATGGAAGTAATAAAACCTAACTTCCAACAATTTGGGAATTTACACGTAGAGGTAATTGTACTAAAAAGTAAGGACAAAGGCTCTGAGAGATTGTCGGCTAAGGCTTTAATTAGTACAATCGGGATGTCTAGTATACAAGTATTGCACTTTTTAATGTTCTTAATTTTTGCCTTTACATCTGAGGGCGAAATAACGGGAAAATTGAGAGAGCACAAATCATAATGAGTGTCAAAAGAAAGGGGAGGGAGGTTCTGAACTATGGAAGAAAGAAATTTGTTCAGATCATTGGCTGTAACTGAAGGGTCTTCTTGGAAATGGAAGTCTATAGTATTATGTGTTTTCCCACAAATTTTCTTTGTTCTATTGTAACATTGTTTGGCTTTGTAGAAAACAAATCCTTGACTTTACATTTATAATATAAAGAAACAGATTTGAGTATTTTCTTTTTTTATATGTTTAAGCAGTAAATTAGCTTTGGGTGTTTTGCCATTCTTGAGTAGATTCATTTTAATTCTGATTAGCTTTTCCAACTGGCTAGTAATGTACGGTTTGTCATTAGAACATATTTTTACTTTTTTCTCGGGGAAGGAATCTATGTATTTTGTTTTAATCAGATTTCGGAAGTTAGAAACTTTAAAATCAATGTCATTTTTCCCCTTGAGAGCCAGCCAGTTTTCAAAAGTAATCCAAGGTCCTAATTTGAAAAGACCCTCATCGGAAATTGGGCGATAAGTGAATTCAGTAACACAAAAAATATGATTAAAGGTGGAGAGAGGGCTCATTAATAAACAAAAATGGTAGCTTCTTCCTAACGGGGGCAAAGGGACAGGAGGGGTATAGAAAGCCTGCATGTTGGTGCAAATCAAATCAAGGGTAGAACTTCCCTTGGTTGTTGGCATTTTTACTATCTGTTTTAAGTTTAGGGAATTACAAAGAGAATTTAATGTTAGATCATTAGCATCACCTACTAAGAAAATACCAGCGTTCGGGAATTTGCAGAGGACAAAGTCGGCACTACTATGCAGTTGCTGGTAGAATCGCTGTCTTTGTGCAGCGTTTTGATTTGGAGAATAATAGAAATAGCAAAATACATTCAAATTAAAGGGGCTTGGTAAAAGTTTGGGTCTTCCTCTTACCCAAATGATTTTATCGTAATCTGAAAGGTAGGGAGCATGAATTAATTTAGGAAAGAGATAATTATTTGCAAAAAATAGTATTCCATCTCCCTTTTTACCTAGGGGGTGATCATGAGGACGAAGTTTTATGAATTGGGAGTGGACCTTATTTTTCAGTCAGTCAAGGTTCTGTGCTTAGGCCTCTATTACGGCAATTACATCAATTTTGTGTACTTGACAGAGGGCCTCTAGTTCGATCAATTTGTCAAAACCCAGGCTTTCTGCGTTCGTAACAAGGAGCTTTGGGAAAATAAAACGGTTACTAAAGCGATCAATTTTTTGTTTGTTAATTGTAGGAGCCAGTAGGGAGTGGGAGGGACGTGGATCCGGCATCTTTTTTTAGATGAAGACTGGGATTCGTTTGAGAAGAAGGATTAAAAGGCGGAACCGTACCGGGCTTGAGAGAAAAGGAGTACAGCGGACAATTAATGGGGATATTATTAACTTGGGATGGAAGTACGGTGGAATGGAGATAATCTGTTAAACGGCTGTTACCGTTGATGGTGGGAATGGTGATTCACGTCTGTCAAGGGGTCGTCCTGATGTTGGGTACCCGGCTGACTGACTGTATTTCAAAGAGTAAACTGTGCGAAAAATGTGGTTCAGTCCCGCTTTCTAGGGCTATAATGAAAGGAAGGTTGAGATGGCTTGGGCTCGTTGTGCGGATGAAGGATGGCAGATTACCGAAGATTGTCAATTTCAGCCGGACGTCCACGGCTAAACGGAGAGCAGTTCGTCCTGATCTCGGGTGGGAAGGCGTCATAAAGAAAGATTTAAAGGAAATGGGAACTTCCTGGGAGGGTGTACCAAGGGAGGCTTTGAATAGATTGGGATGGAGGAGGAGCGTGTGTAGCTGTTTTGGCCTCAGACAGCTTGGTGCTGCTGTGAGTTGTTAGTAGTAATTGTAGTATAAGATCTACAAAGAAGATAGCTTCACCTATTTAGGAAGCAATATTAGCAAGATGAAAGATACAGTTAAGATGTAAAGAATAAAATACCCGAAGTGCAGGTTTTTTTTTTATTTATTCATGAATAGGAAGAAAAAGCATTTGAACAAAGATTACAATGCTAGTTATCACGGGAATGAATAAGAGTGGTTAAGTTTAGCTCTGAAACTTAGGCTTCAAAAAACTTGGGGGTTGAGGAAGATATGCTAACTGTTTCCAGAAGAATTGTTTAAGGATATGTTTTAGGTACGCATTAGAATGGCGGTATTTAAAAAAATTAGCTGCTAGAAAAGTGCGGCTCCATTGCTCTTTCTATGGTTACAATTAACGAAAGGTTGAGCTGGTCAGGTTATGCTTTATAGAGGAAGGATAGTAGACTGGTGAAACCTTCCTTTTTGAAAATTCATCTGGAAAAGCAGGGTGTCTTTGAGTATGGTGAGAGGGGTTTTAAGAAATGATTTACAGGAAATAAGAACTTTATGTGAAGGAGTAAAGACTGGAGCACGGTACAAACTGGTTTGGCATGTGTGCCTGTGGAGTTGTGTTGACCTCATGCACCTTTGCACTGTAATGAGCTTTCATTATTAGTAATAGAAGTATGTGTGTATATACCTATTTGCTCTCTATTCTTCAGTCATAAAAGAAGTTTTCTTACTTTTAGGTCTTAAGTAAGTGGAAGTCAGTCGAGCTAGCTGTCTCATTATCTAGTCTTCAAGATGAAGAGTCTCTCATTTATGCTGTCTTAGCAACGTCTAACCTAAAAGACTTTGAAAAGCTTGGTGCCAAATTCTCATATACAGTCAGTGGCAATGAAAAAAGACTTAGTCTTTCAACTTCTTTAAATGATAAAACTTCAACCCTTCAAGGAACACTTGCCAAACAATTCGACAATTTGCAAAAGTTCTACAAAGGAAAAATTAAGTTTTTGACCCCATTTACGGATCCTTTTATAACTGAAATGATGTATGTACACGAATTTGGCAAACTGCATACTAAGTTTAGCATCAATATTGCTGATATTAATATCTTAAAATTTGGATTGGATGGGGAGCTCAATAGCAGTATATTACACGGAATTCTTAACATTCATTCAACTATGCGAGGGTATGAAGATTTTCTTCTTTCTGTCAAGTCATCTTTACATAATGGTGATAGAAACTATATTTTGGAAAGTAATTTAAACAAAAAGCACATAAAGGTTGAAATACTATCAAACAGTTTGGAAAATAGAAGATCTTCTCAATATAGTCTGAGGGGCCGACTCGAAACGCCTTTTGCACCAACATTAGCTGGGCATTTAATCCACTCAAATAACAACGGTAAAATATCAACATCAGGAGAGTTGTCTGTTGAAAATAGCCGAACAACGTCGTTAGACATTGATGGTACTTATTTATCTTTTTCAAATTTCGATGTCTCTGTTTCTACATTGGTTCCAGGGTATAATATCACCTCCAAGTTAAAGAATGTTTTGCATGGGGCTAAAGTCAGTTCTGGTATAGAGACATCTATTAATGGGAATGATTATGCACTTCTAACTGAAGGGAATAGTCAAACTGATAGAAAATCAAAGATACTGTATGGAAAATTGAAATTAAGCTCGCCCTCCATCCCAGAAACCGCATTCCACACGGAGTATATAAAAAAAACAAATAGCATTTCGTCATTCATCCAGCTAACTTACGGTTCAACCAAGCATTTATTTAATACAAAAATTGCTTTGAAAAATGCCCTCAACTTTGAGGGTGTGTTGCAATTGGACTCACCACTCATACACACTGATATTAAGATTAAGCAACTCTGGAATAGTCGGAAGGTAATGCATGAAGTGTTATTAGCAAGTTCTGGTGATTCTGTGAAGTATGCATCCTTATTCGATGTTAAGAGTGAAAGAGGTGGTATTAGAGTTGCTGGAAGTGGATCAATATTAACCACTTGGAGTGAGGATGTGAAGTTTAATTTAAATTATGCAGATAAAGAGGGTGAATATAAACCGGAGATCACTGTCACCTATGGTAAATCAAAGTCAGTGAAATTGGTGGGAATTGTCATTAATAAAGACAAATTAATTAGTTTAAATGGCTCTATCTTGCCAAATTTTTGTGATCCGATAATAATATCTGGATCATTTGACAATACAAAACCTCAAATATCTTTGATAGCAATGTTTGAATGGCAAAGGGGCAGGAAGATTGAGTTTGACTATAAAGGTATATTTTCTTATACTTTTAGCGACATTAAAGTTTTGCTGAAAACGCCTCTTCAGGAATTCCGTAATTTGGGATTGAGTATGAACCATGACCTTTCTAGTGCTGAAAAACAACTGAAGTTAATTACAAATGTTGACAATGTGAAGCTTGAGCTGCAGAGTAGAGCTGGCAGTACAGCAACTAAAATGTTTTCTGAGTTCTCGCTCTTCACTCCTATTCCTGGCTTTGAAGTAATTGGAGCAAACGGTGCTGTAGACTTTAACTCTAAAAAAGCTGAATTTGTTGTAAAATTTGCCAAACAAGAAATTAAGGCCGTAGGTTCTTACCGCAAAATAGGTGGTAAAATACTTTGCTATCTGAAATATACAAATCCATTTGCTTTAAGCAAATCCCTTTCGCTTGATTTGACCTATGATTCAGCAAGAGATAAGAAAATTCAAGCTATAGTTCAAACATCAAAATCTCGTGCCGATATTTTGATTAGAGTTGCAACGTCATCAGCTGCTACCGAAGTTGAGATAACTGCTAACACTCCCATCATAGGTCTCGAAAAGATTGTCGTAAAAGGGAGCTATGACGCCAAAAAACGTTCTCTACTTTTAAATGCTCGAAAGAATTCTGCTGAGATTATCTTTCAAGCAAAAAATCCATCTGGCCTAGTGGAAATGACTTTATCAACACCCTTTGAAACTGCAAGTAATATGGTTTTTTCGGCACAGTACACTGACAGATCGCTAGAAGCATATTTTGGACGTAATGCTCACAAATATGCGATCAGTGCATCCTATAATATGAAGCAGAATAGGTTTGAAGCTACCGGCACTTTAACAACCCCTTTCAAAGAGATGCAAAAGGTTACAGCAGCCCTTGATTATGATTGGTCAAACGAAATTAATAATGGAAATATAGTATTTCAAAAAGATACTAAAAAGATTGAAGTAACTGGCTCTTTCAATATCCAAAATTTATTAATGCCCTCTATTTATGTTGTCATTCCAGAAGGCCCTCTAATATCCAAAACTGAAGTTAGTATTAACTATAATATTAAAGACACTTTAAAGACACTTGAAATGAAGCTGGTCTATGACTCTGAAATTTACCATTTATCAGTGGCAGTATCAATGGAGCCACGGAATGGATACTTACATTTATTTTTTAATCCGCCTCTTCTTCAAAGGTTTGAGCTGAAAGTGAATTATGATATGAGATCGGTTCCTGCGAAATTTAACCTTTTTTGTCAAAAAGGGACAAGTAAGATTGTAAATATTGATGTTAATGCGGATTTAGTGCATATTTCAGCCAATGCATCAACAGTAATCCCTGGATATGAAAATTTATCATTTAATGTGAGCATTGAACGATCAGAAACGTCCAAATTTGTTTTGCATGCAAGTAAGAATGACGATTTTTTTGAAATGTTTTTCGAAAATACTGATGGTAATATTGATGATAGTTATTTGATTACCCTTAAAACTCCATTCGAAGGTTTGAGATCATTTTCTATCGAAGGTACTAGAAAAGCATCTCCTGAGAATATCTTATACAATCTAAACATAGTGAAAGGTGTGCATCATTTGTCGCTTGCTCTGAGTGGTTTCATGAGCATCAAGAAATCTGATCTTAGAGCAGCTGTGTCATCAAATATTCCATTTTTGGAAAACTATGGTTTAAATCTTGAATATGATTTTTTGAAGAAGATTAGTGGCAGTCTGGTGGTAGAAAGAAACAAGACAAAAACAACCCTAAGTGGTAAGTTTTTTAGTAGTAAATATCCCCATTTGAGAGCAAAGACCTCGTATCTAAAATATCTTTTCTTGTGAAATTCCTGTTATGAATATCTAAATAGCCAGCTTAGACCTGTCTTGGTCTAGACCACACTGCTATTTGCGGTATTGTTAAACTATTGCCCCCCTAATGACGTCGTATCCTGAATGTTTATATTGTCGTATCCTGAATGTTCCTGAATGAACGAAAGTGCAAAAATTGGACGAAAGTGGGCAATTTTCCCAGTCGCGGTGCCCCCCAAGCCACGGCGCCTGTGACAACGGCCCCGGTTGCCCCCCCCCCCCCTAGGAAAGGCTCGGCCTACTCTTGGTTATTTTATTGATATTTTGCTGGTTTTGGATACTGATTAATTGTGCTAGAGTTCTGACTGATTCATGCACATGTTTGTTTATCATTAAAGAAACGGTTTTTTTTTTTTTTTTTTTTTTTTTTTTTTTTTTTTTGTGACGATTCAGTAACAGCTATTGATGTATAAGCTGTTGGCACCAAAAACGTGTTTCTTACTTCTCATAAAAATTGTTTGACATGCAGCCAACTAAAATCCAAGAAGTATATGCTTTTGTAAGGTTGATATATTTTGAAAAATATCTTTTAGGTATTTTCATTTTTTTTAAATAAGAAAATGTGCCACCCCTATATTTTAGTGAATTGCTGCTACTGATATCATCGTGAAGTGACTATGCTGGATGCTTTATAAACAGTGTCACCATTTAGTTGCTGCATTAGAGTAGATGTCATCAGTGAACAGTAGATGTCATCAGTCGATGTAGATGTAGTCGATGTCAGATGATGTAGATGATGTCATCAGTCGTAGATGATGTCATCAGATGTAGATGATGTCATCAGTCGATGTAGATGTCATCAGTCATCAGTAGATGTCATCATTAGAGTAGATGTCATACCAGCGCTTAAAAAAACTAATAAAAACTTCTCCAAGAAAACATTTGAATTCTGATTGAAGGTAGCCAGTAAATTATCAGTTTATATTAATTTTGACCAGCTCACCATAAATTATCTTAAATTTAACATTTATTGTTATTTTTTTTGAGGGGGGGGGGGGGGTATTATTCAAGAACTGAGTAAATGCAATGATACGCAGGAAGCTAATTGATTTTATTTGCTGATGAAGGACCTCTTTTTTAATTACTTTCCAATGGGAAATTTAGAAGAGAGCGTTTAAGGCTTTGGAAAACGGATCATGCTTATATTTTCATTATAAAAAAATAATATTAATGAATTACTCTCGGATATATAATTCCAAGTGAGCAACACAAATTAGTAATAATCTATAATGGCAAATCCAGGAAAATAAATCTATTGTTTTCATTAATTATAAATAAACAAATCTCACTTTTGTGTATATATAATTTTAAGATGGGTCTAAGGTAGCACTCTTGAGTATCCACAGATTCACCATATAAATAAGTCCAATAGAATCGATATTATTCATATTGAAAATTGTTCTTAATGCTCATCAAACAAACTTACTAAACAAACCGATGCTATTTCAGGAAGTAACTAAGTTACTTCTCTAGATATGATCTTATGCTCTAACACCAAAATTAGCATTCTAGAAGCTATGCTACTAAATGATTTGTAAATTTGTTATAAGCTACGTACATGTAGAACCTAATAATGGAATCAGACATGAGCTTCATCAAACAAACTTACTAAACATGCTCATCAAATGCTCATCAAACAAACTTACTAAACAAACCGATGCTATTTCAGGAAGTAACTAAGTTACTTCTCTAGATATGATCTTATGCTCTAACACCAAAATTAGCATTCTAGAAGCTATGCTACTAAATGATTTGTAAATTTGTTATAAGCTACGTACATGTAGAACCTAATAATGGAATCAGACATGAGCTTACCCCCCCTAAACGTGGGGGTGGGGATGATCATTCGATTTTTCAAATGATCAAATGATGTGGTCGTCTGATTTTGAAAAAGGAGTATATTGAAGTACCAGTTTCCCAGATCACCCAGAGAGCAAACTCGAGTGCATGCGCCCTTCTCTGATAACCAAATTGTTTATGCTTTTGTCTCTTTTCAGGGGACGTTGACGTTTTACCAAACGGTGCCACTGTACGAGTTGTAACACCATTTATTGGGTATCGGGAAGTTGAAGTATCCACTAAACTTGAAGAACAAAAAGCAGAGTTGAGCTTAAAAACTGAAAACAAGCTATCAAACTTCTCAGTTTCTTTTTCCTTTGATGACAAAGAAATTGATGCTACAATTCGAACATCCATTCCCGGATTTGAAATGCTAAGTGCCAAGGCTCAGCATGCTTTTACTGCTGAAAATAAATATTTATCTCTTACTTTATCTCGAAATGGTCAGAAAATCGACATATCTAGTAGCATATCAATAAGAAAGAGTGGATTGGATTTTGAAGCTTATCTCTCAACTTATCATCGTGGCTTCGAAAAAATTGAATTGACTGGAATGTGTGACAAAACGGAGAATACAGTTAAATTTGCAATGTCATTCCAAAGGAACGCTGCTAGGTATGAAACTTCCCTCGTATCTGTAAATAGTAATGACTTCATTGATGTAAAGGCCACTTTCTCCACTCCGCATAAATACTGGGAAGACGTTTTAATTGACGGTATTATTAAGAAGAATGAGAAAATCGCAGATTTCATCATCGACTGTAATGGGGAAAAGAAGAAAGTTTCAGGGAAGCTTGATTATGATGCGTCCAGCTTTAAAGCGACAGTAAACACACCTTTCCAGGGACTTGATAAAATATCTATTGCAGCTAAATATGATGAGAGCTCTTTAGAGGCAGGACTCCATACTCCTTTTAAAGGGTTTGAAACGATTAGCTTTGGTGGTAGCTATGACTTCCAGTCAGAAAGCAAAATGGCCCGTGTTATCCTGACCAAAGGTAATATATCTTATTTTTAGTGTTTGTCGCGTTTTAACATTGATTTTTAAGCATGTATTATCTCAAGAGTTTTGCAGTAAACAAGTAAAGTAGTAAGAAATAGTAGTAAAAGAAATGGTAGTAAAGTAAATAAGCAAAGTAGCGAAGAAGAAGTAGAAAATGTAAGGTAGAAGTAAATGTAAAGGGTAGATCAGCCTCTTCTTAAATTTTGTTTTGGGTAGTAAACAAGTAAAGTAGTAAGAAATGGTAGTAAAGTAAATAAGTAAAGTAGCGAAGAAGAAGTAGAAAATGTAAGGTAGAAGTAAATGTAAAGGGTAGATCAGCCTCTTCTTAAATTTTATTTTGGGTAGTAAACAAGTAAAGTAGTAAGAAAGGGTAGTAAAGTAAATAAGTAAAGTAGCGAAGAAGAAGTAGAAAATATAAGGTAGAAGTAAATGTAAAGGGTAGATCAGCCTCTTCTTAAATACAACGAGATACAACGGTGTAAATTGAGATATATATTAGTAGTATTAAATAATTTTTAGGAGAAAATAGAATTTCCTCCTAATTCAGGTGGAAATGAAAAGACCAGTATGCTGACCGTGCTTTTGCGTTTTTGTCTTGATTGGATTAATTATCTCGCATTAATTACCCGTTTCACAAATTAAGCACAATTTCTTCTTAAATGTTTCTATTTTACATTCTTTTACTTGATAAAATTTTTAGCAATACAGTTGCTTATAAAAAGCGGAAATTATTGAATAAATAAAATTTATATATTCTTATTCTATTTTAAATATTATAATAAGAATTATTATTTAAGCTTTAACTAATGGGAATAATTTTAAGCTACCATGGACTGATATAATGAAATCTTATTGATTGAATCTGGTTAAATGGAAACTTACGTAACCATATATATCTTATAAAAAGAGGGGATATCTGAAGTTTAATATTTAATGAAAAAGACCTTCGTATTTAGCTTTTGGCAGTAGCGGGTGTCAAATTTAAAAAAAAGAAACGTGGGAGGACAATCAGCAGGAAACAAGCTAAAAGTAGATGGCACCAAACGACTTGAAAAGGTTTAGCCTTCCTTTGAAGGTGTAGTTGTCTTTGGAGAGTATTAATGTTCTAATTTCTACGAAGTTTTGCTTATGTATTAATTTTTGTTATTAATTTTATTTATTTTTTACTAATTATTAATTTTATAAATTTATTTAATCTATTAATTATATTAATTTTATTTATAAAAAAACTTATTTATTAATTTTATTAATTTTAATATATATGTATTAATTTTTACGGAATTTTGCTTATTTATTTTCACAATTTAACGGGGTAACAGTGACGGGAATGTGACACCATCCTAAAAGCTTCATAACCTTGAAACAAGCAAAAGAAAAATCTTAGAAATCACAGTTTTCAAGTATGATTCGACCTAAGACGGGTCCACTGGAAAACAATATTTGTATTTAATGTCCTTGGTACTTTATGAGTTTTAGTAGACTTATGGCTCAATCCAAGGCTGTATCCAGGAATTTCGTTCACGGTGGGGGGGGGGGGGGTTGGTTGCTATAAAAAATTAAAATACGCATAATTTTTTTTTATGCACTTTTGGTACATCTGTACGAGTCGGACAAAAATCTCTGGGGGGAGGGTCAAACCCCCTAGCCCCACCCCTGGATACGGCCTTGGCTCAATCTCTTGGTTAATTTAGTTTTACCATTTATCTATTTATTTATAAGCAATTTGTGTATCCAGACTTTTTCTGTGGAATTTTCAATTTTATCCGCACCTTTCAGGTACTTGTGAGAAATATGTGGGTGTAGTTACTATTAAAGTTAAAAACAAGCATCACAGAGGTGCACCTCTAAGCAAGGATATTTATATAAATATCATGCATCTCTCAAGAGTATCTGAGGCGGTACTCAGAGGTGTAATTCTAAGCTAGAATATCTGTCAGATTTATCCGACTATAGAGTTCAAGAAACTCTTAGATTTTCTTGACCATTCCAGTTAATAAATATCACGCATTTCTCAAAATTATTTTAGGTGCCCCTCGGGGGTGATTGTGAGAAATTTATGTGTGTAGTTACTTTGAAGTGAAGAACAAGTGTCTTTTATTTATTTATTTCATGTTGTTTTGTGTTTTTTTTGTTATTTTTTTACTTTATTGTCCCCTCCCGAGAATTTGAATTTTTATTTCTTTCATCTCTTTCTGTATTTTAGGAATTAATTCTTACGAAAGCGTCCTAAGAGCTCAACTAACACCAAGAGAAGGAGCCGTTTCTATTCAAAGTAGTTTGCCAATCACTGGTTTTGAAACATCTTCGTTTGACTTCGTGTACGACCTAGCAACCGAAGATAACAAAATCAGTACTAATATCAACATTCAACAGGACATGAACCATGCTGAGATGTCTCTGAGGCTTCAAGCTGATGAAAGTAGTGGAGCTTTCAGTGTAGTTCTCATTACTCCTTTCAGAGGGTTTGAAGATTTGGAATTTAGTGCCAAATATAGCTTTATTGAAGCCAAAATGGTAGATATTCGCTATGACACGAAAGGTAACGCTGCATTGCTTCTTGCTGCGAATTATGGAGCATCGATTGAAAGCAGTGACCTGGGTTTAAGTTTAGTATTGCCTGCTATACTAGAGGATAAGTTTGAATTGAAATTCAAGCACAACCTTGATACCAAGATTAGTAAGCTGGATTTGGATTTAGTCACATATTTTAATGGATTTCACTTTGTTTCTACCTCTTCTGTGAATGGAATTAACGGTGGCAAACTAGATATTAAATCGAGCAACGAAAACTTTGGAACCCTACAAACAAGTTGGAAACTCGTATCTAATCGCTTTGAGGCTAGTATTAACAGAGAAGAAAAGAATATAGTTTCACTTTATATGCAATTTATTAATAACGGCCTAAAAGATTTTTCGGTTAGAGGATCTGCAAAGTCCATACTGTTTGAACATCAAGAATTTCGTGTAGAGATGAATGCTACAAAAGAGGAAAAATCGTATTTGGTAATTAATTACCAAAATGGTGATTCTAAATACATTTTACTTGGCAATAGCATAGTTACCGATGGTATTTGGAGACTAGAGGCTAGTTTGAAATTACCAATTAGTGGATTTGAAGACGTTTCTCTTCAAGCTCAATATGGTAACAGCAATGCATATGCTTTGGTCAATTTTGACAACCAAAAATTAGAAATTAACGCCGATTTCGATTTCAAAATATTAAAAAGTAGTTCTCAACTAAGAATCACTGCCCCATTTATTGAAACACTTGAAATTAGCTATGAATATAATGTAGCTTCAATAGAGAAAATTGCTCAGGCTGTCTTATCATATGGCACAACGCGTATCCGATTTAATGGTGTGGCGAATGTCAAAACCAAGTATGAGGCCGAGTCAAGAATTCATCTAACGTCTAATACTATGTTTAACTTGGCATCAGTTATAAGATATAATTTTAATGATGAACTAAAAACGGCTTATGCTGAATTCAAAGTAGACAACAGTACTACTAGTTTTGAAGCAAAAGTTAGTAGAAGTCCGTTAACCCCTTCAGTTATGTTAAGTGTAACCACACCAATTATTAACTATGAAAATATTGTAGTTACTACAGAAGCCAGCTTTATTAATGGTATTAAGGTAAAGTTATTAACAAGAGGAATTAAAAATATTGATTTTAATTTTATAGCCAATGGGAAAGGTGTTAACGTTGTTTTGGAAACACCATTTGACGGACTGAAAAATCTTCGGTTAGATTCGAATTATTCTTTTAGTGCTAAGAATAGTCGCGTAGAATTCGATGCTTCTGATGGAGAAAATCACTTATCTTTTAGTTACAGTCTTATTAATGAACATTTAAAATGTGAGATTGACGCTCCTTTCACTGGATTCAAGTCAATTAAGATTGATGGTGTGCTGCCATCTGAAATAAATAGGAAAACTGAATTAACCATAATTTTGGATGATAAAGTGTCATCAATTTCTGGTGGTTTCTCTGAAGAATCAGAGAATGGTGTTAAATTTGTTTTTTTATCTTCATTAACAGAGGATATTGAACTTTCTATCGCCTACGCTAATGCTACTGATGGTTTGAAGGGTGTTGATGCGATATTCCGTTATGGTGCTGAACAAGTTCGACTTCATTTCGGTGGTCTTATTAATCCAGTTCGAAAAGCTTTATTTGTTATTGAAGCCAAAAACTTTGACCCTGTATCAATAAGTATGGAAATCTTGCAAGAAAGAAATTCAAAGAAAATTTTTTTGAGAGCTGGATTTGATGGTCGACGCCTTGAATTTATGACTCTATTTAATAAGACTAAAGATGAGGAGAATATTTTGGCTTCATTGTCGTTGCCAGTTGATGGCTTTCAAGACATTTCGTTATCAGTTGAGACCAAAAAAGATTCTTTGAATATTTGGATGAACTATGGACCTAATCATACTATTCACTTTTCTGGCGTATTTAAGATTGATACAGGATTTAGAGTTGCCGGAACTTTGAGCACTCCGTTTGAAACTGCCCGAAGACTCTCTGGAGATTTATACTTTGAGTTATCAAATACAGCTAAAGGTGGAAAACTTTCAGCCCAGTGGAATGATATTTCCAGATTAAGAATTAGTGGACTTATAACTGGCGAAACTCTAGAATTCAATTTGGAAACACCATTTAAGAATGTAAAAGACATAGAAATTATTCTGAACTACAAACTCTCCAAGAATGGCTTATGGACTAGCGCCAAAATTCAAAGATCTCACTTTTTATTTGAAGCCATTTTAATTGATTCTGGTATGAAAGCTAAATTGTCAGTAAATGACAACACTTTTGAATGTAAGGCACAATTTAAATTTAAATTGCCAACACTAAAAGCTTTGCTACGAGTTGAAACACCGTTCAAAAATTTCGAGAGCTTCTATTTCGAACTGAACGCTCGTGTAGATAAATTAAATGGTGATTTCAATCTTCAATTCTCATCGCCATTAAAGGGACTCGATTTGGGGACAGTTACAGCTGCTTGGAAAATGAACGGAATGTATGCAGAAGGTGAGCTGAATTCAGAAGTCCTTGGGCAATCTTTAGAGCTAAATGGATCAATCAATTTTAGTTCAAAGTCATTAACTCTTACCTCAAAAACAAGCCTCTTATCGATGCTTGATCATTTTCGTGTGGTTTTTGAAAATGAAGCAATATCTGAGAATCAGAATAAAATAGAAATTTCTATAGAAAACAAAAATTTCCGTTACTCTTATTCTGGAAAATACAGCTATTCTTTGAATTCTTTATTTTCAAACGGAATAATTACGTCAAGTGGATATTCGCAACCCATACCCTTTTTTCTCAACTTCTCATTGAACAAAGATTTTAGGAAATCTGACTTATCGGTTCAAATTTTAAACAATGAAGCAAACTTTAAGTATGAGTTTGACAATTCATCGCTACAGTTTTTCTTTGAAGCAGAACTGCCATTTTACAGCATTGTCAAACGTTCTTTAACTAGTTCATTTGGCTATTATGTTGTTGATGTCATCCTGAGAACTGCAAACAGCAGTCATCAGTTCTCCTTAACTCTGAATCATGAAGACAACCACTTATCTGGCGAGTTTGAACTCGATACGCCTCTAATTTCTGTAAAGAGAACAGCCACATTTTCAATTTCATGGCAAGATGAAGGCTATTTGTCCATAAATTTTGAAGGTATGATCAAAGGGGAGTTGATTCACAATATATCAGGAGTTTTGGACCTGACAGATAATGTTGCTCTTACTGGTAGATCAGACAGTCCATTTACTGGAGCTGTTGATTTGAAGTTGGTAGCTGGAGCTTTTGATGGTGTTATTTTGATTGAAACTGAGGAAGCTGTCCATAAAGCTGACTATAAGGTATACTTTTGCTTTCTTTTATTTCATTTTGCACTTCAATCCTCAGCACTGCACTACAATTCACTCTGTACGCACTACACTTTCCTCTGCACTGCACTTTTCCTTGCACTGCTCCAAACTTTCCTCTGTACTGCACTGCACTTTTCATTGCACTGCTCCAAACTTTCATCTGTACTGCACTGCAATGTCCTATGCACTACACTGCAGTTTCCTCTGCACTGCACTACACCTTCATCTGCACTGCACCAAAATTTCATCTGCACTGCTCTACACTTTCCTCTACACTGCGCTACAAAATCTGTACTTCAAGTACTAAATCAAAGCAATATTTTATTTCTAAAATGGAATAAACTTACAGTCCAGTAAGCTTATACACGTAATTCATATTAAACTTTTCCGTTGCATTTTTGTAATCTATCTTTTAACTATCTTTTAAATATGCTAGTTTTTTTAAGATTTCCTCCCCTTATTCAGAATAGTTTCTCTTTTAAAGAATCTTTTTCATTATGAAGGTTCAGTTTCGTAGATTTTATTTCCGATTCTTGAAATTGGGGGGAAACGACAGTTTTTTTAAGAATAAATTTACGCTTCGTATTTTCTTTATTTTTATGTATTGTCAAAATTTGAATATTTCCATCTTTTTTAAAGGACAGTAAATATTTCTCTACAGAAAAAAATTAGTTAAATTTGATTTCTGATCTTTTGCGTTATATTGACAAGATGGGTAAGCTCTCGCCTAAGAGAGATGGGACAATAACAAATTGGACAATATATTCACTATGGCTTTTTTACTTTTTATTTGTCTGTATATTTTTTTTTATCTCCTTTTGTTTATTAATGTAGAAAAAAAATTATTCTTGGAAGTTTTATGGGATAGAGTTTATACACTTGTGTTAGATTTTGCGGTGGAGTATGATTCAATTATTCATTCTTGATCTATGGCTGCACGCTTGAAGAATAATACCCAACTTCCATTAATTTGGATTTAAAAAAAGGGGTATGGCTTCTCTCGTATTCGTAGTAAGTAGAATAATCAGTTCAATGATCATAATATTAAGTTATGTAGGGGGCTGAGACAAGGAAGCATTATTTCTCCTTTGATTTTCAATATTACTGTTTCGGGGCTGTTTGATCAAATTCAGTTGACTTTTATTTATGGTAAAGGTACTCCTTTTGAGTCGATCGCTTCAGTCACTTCAACAAAATGTAGATTTTTTAGCAAAGGTTTTTAGTGAGCATGGACTTCGTTTTCGCCCTGAAAACTGTCAGTTTTTAATTCTTGGTCCTAAGGCTAATGATCTCGTTAATTCAGAAATTTCTGTTCGTATTTATGACAGTATTTTAAAACCTTTGGAATCTTTTTTATATCTTGGTGTGCCTTATCGACCAACTTTAGCTCTATGTCGTGCTTCTATTTCTAAAGCTGTTAAAAGTAGAATAGCGTCTAGTTTCGGGGCAGTAATTTGTCTTTGCGATCTCCTTTCTCGGAAATCACTGGCTCGGGTATATAATACAGTCGCTTTGCCTCAAATTTTAGGTTTTTAATCGCTTCTCCCGTTTTTTAGAATTAGTAATATTGCGCATGTAAAAACCACATTTTTTAATTTTGCTAAGTTCCTTTGCCGCTTTTCTAAATCTGAATCAAATACTTTTTTAATGAATACATATAAAATAAAAAACCCTGCTGATGTTTTGGAGAAAAAGCAAAAGAAATTTTTATCCAAATTAAAAGTTTTTTCTCATAATTTATATAGAGCTGCGCACGAAGCTTAATTTATTTTATTTGATTTAATTTTTGAATGAAGTGTTAATTTATTATCTATTGAATGAAGTGTTAATTTGTGTGGTAATTTTGATTGAAGGCCTTTGCGTATTTGTTGTTATATAGATTAAAATAATTTTATGGCCTGTTGATTAGCGGTTATTATTTTTATTTATTTCTTTTTTTACTCTTCGTATTCGGAGGAAATAAAAAGTTTGAATTGAATTGAATTGAATTGGCTTGAAGATATGAGATTAAATTTTTGTATTTATTGTATACATAATTATATATATAATAAAACATTTAAAAAATCATAATTATAAATTATAAATCGCTGGTATACATTTTTATAAATATTGCTGTCCCACAGCTTTTTGAATTAGAATTTCACATTCTTCTATTAACTTCTAGAATAATTTTGTCCTGGAATTTCAATTTTAATTTGGTTCGTAATCGTAATACCTTGTTGTTACTTTTGTTGCTATTTAAAATTGTTACTATTGCGTAAAATTTTCTTTCTTTCCTTTGCCTTTATGTTAAAAAGATAGTGTAAACTTTCAACTCAGAAAGCTTTGACAAGAAGTTTTGTCTAATGTGTTTCTGTCGTTTAGATATATTCTATCTGTATGATTTCTTAGTTTATTCTTTTATTCCTTTCTTTATGGCTAATTTTGATGCTTTCCTTTCTTTACGTTTATTCTTTTCGTTTTTTTGTCGTTTAATTTTGGTGTTTTCCTTTCTTTTCAGCTAGTTTTCGTTTATTTTTTTATCGCTTCCTTTACGGCCAATTTTGCTGTCTTTTTTTTTTTACTGAATCCCTCTTTTTTTGTAGAAAAAATAGGTTTTTAAATTTTGGTGCTTTTCTTATATTTGGTCTTTGTGTAGGCTTAGATCTGAACCTGTCTTTGAATAAAGTATTATTTTTAATTGTTCAGCTTGGATTTTTTCCAATGATGCGAATCGTTATTTTTAATTCTGATTTTCTGTAATTCGTAAAAAAGACGTGGTTCTCTTCCTTCAAGCGTCTTATTATGCTCATTTGCCCTCTCAACGTACTCATATTTTTGTTACTCAATTTTCTAAACCAAGAAATATCATTTAAGAAAGGATTTGAAAAAAGAAAAATATAAGAAAATTGGAATTACACAAAACACGAATTTTGGAAAATGGTAGATGTGTGCTCAAACACCTTCTCAGTACATACCCTTCTGAAGACCCATTACTGAATATCAAAGCTAAACTGAATAAACTGAATAAAAAGCTGAATATCAAAGCTGGTTCCAAGATATTTTGCTGCTCCTCATTATTGCTTGGAAAAATATTTAAGTTTTGTTGAGACTTTTCTTCTAATATACCCATTTTCTATACCATTACTACACCCATTTCCGTTTTCCTTGTCTTTTTTGTGAAATATAGAAGTTAAAAAAAAAAAAAATTCAGAAAATACGATAAAATCGTACAAATCCATAATTTTTGTTTTTCCGAGTGTTTGTGCGAGGGGGGGGGGTTAGAAGCTGCTTAAAGCCTTTCTCCCTCTTACTGATGGGATATCAATGGTACAAAAAAATAGATGCATATCCAAAAATTATTCGTAACAATGCTAGTTTCAGTATCAAGCTGAAACTACTACTACTACTAACGACTCACTGCAGCACCATATCTTGAGGTCAACGATTGAGGCCATCACAGCTACGTATGATCCTCCTCCATCATACAAAACAAGAGAAGACACTGAGGACATTTGTGAAGACAGCAAATAACGCGGTAGTACAATCAAAATGAATATTTTGGCTATATATTCAACATCCGTCATCAGCGAAATACAGTATTAATAAATAAAAAGAAAACAAACTTAGTCAAGAAATCACATCGATAATGTAAGTTGTTTAGCTAAAATGATAAAATAATTGTTTTTAATAAATTTTAATTAAAAATTAAAAATCAAATAATTGGTTTTAAAAATTATTTTAAAATAATAATTATCTTATGAGGGTATTTCATTATAAATTGTATTTTATTATTTTCTCCCCCGCCCCAATCTATTTAAAGCCTTCCTCTTTACACCCTACAAAGAAGTTCCAAATTACCTTAAATCAAGCTGAAAAGCACTGGACATACTAATTCGGGTGTTGTTTTTTTTTTTTTTTATTGTTTTTTTTTTTACTTATATTTTTCTTTTAAATTATTTTTTTAATAACAAATTATGGTTTCTATGCTCACGTCCCTTTACATTCTAAAGGTTATTAAAGATGGTGCGTATGAAGTTCAGTTCAATGCTGAATCACCCTATATTGCTGATGAACGACTATTAGCAAAGGCCACTTTGCGTCGCACGACCAACTTATTTGAGCTCACAGTTACAACCGAAACTGGCTCTGGCAGCCATACAGTCTCTGGTGAGCTAAGGAAAGACTTGGATTCTTTACTAGTTCGTCTCAACATCGAATCCTCGGTTTTAAACCTAGACGTAGCCTCTCTTGAGATTAATGCCAGTCGTGGAAGAAGAAGTGAATTCTTGATTGCAACAGAATTGTATAGAAGTGTTCATAGTATCTCCGCTGTAGTCCAGATAGATCCTTTGGGAGCAGAATTCAATATCGCCAGTCCGTTATTGAAGGGCCAGTCTGCCACGATTGTCCTTAACACAACGTAAGTTTTAGTTAATGTTTTTTTTTTAAATAAAGAAAAAAATGAAACAAAACATATGTTGTGTACGCAAAAATCTAATTTTAACTAAGATAAATTATAATATTCAGTGGTGTTAATTGGAGGGGTCATTAGCCTCCTGTAGTATTTCCCTTCCCCCTATATTATGAAAAATATTATTTTGCGATATTTTCATTGGAAAATGACTTTTTGGGCACTTTCAATAGAGAGATTGAAAAAAAATTGCCTCTCCCATTAGAGTTTGAAAAATACATTTTTAGTCCTCTCCCTCCTAATTTTCGGGATTTGACACCGCGGAAATCTTTCATACTTGTTGAATATTTTAAACTGGAATCTTTTAAGCTATTAGAAGTGAAGAGGGGGACGATTTTACTTCATTGATGTTAATATTTGGATACTTTTTTTATGTGTCTAGGGTTGAATAAGCAAAATAATTAACCAACAATCCTGGAAATGTTGATCGGTCAAATAATATTAATGAAGACAGTAATTCACAAAGAATTTGACACAGTTTGCACCATCATATCAGGTTTGAAGAGACTTTAGTCTATATTTTTGGTTCTCAAAGGTATGGTAGACATTCATGACCCTATACATGTCAAAATCCAAAACCTAATCATCATCGCTATCATTTTCAATTTTGGCACGTTTTGATTCTCGCTGTCCAGGTTCATTTTCATTGACTCGCTCACATGTTCGGTGTTGCATGTCTTCTAACCACAGGTGTCTTTGTTCTTCATTTTCATTTTTGGCCCGCTCACATGCTAGGTGTCGCATGTCTTCTAACCGCGTGTCTTTTCATTTTCATTTTTGACACGCCATCGCTTTTCTTCTAATCGTGTATGTCTTTGCTCTTCATTTTCATTTTTGACTTGCTCACTTGCTCGATTCGTAAGTCTTCTAACTGCGTGTGTCTTTGCTCTTTATTTTCCTTTTTAACACGCTCTAATTGTCATTTTCGCATATCTTCTAACCGCCCGTGTCTGCTCTTCATTTTCATTTTTATCACGTTTTTGGATTTTGATTACTTCAGACAATTTAGCAATAACCTTTGCTTTTACTTTCCGTATTGATGTTGTCGCAATCGATGGTAGAGGTTGTCAAATTTCACATCTTTTCACATCTGATAGTTCAGGTGCTAGTTCCAAAAAATCATCATTTATATTAACTGCAACTGCAAATTTTTGTTTTTTGGACCTTTCAACAGACATTATATTATATAAATAACTGTTGCGTTGGAAACTCAACAATCTTATTTATACTGTGACTGACATTATATAAGAAAATGCTTGTATAATACCATATATAATGTCATAAGAAATTCTTATATGATGTCATGTACGTCATGTACTAACGTAGTACATGACGTCCTTTGTAAAAAAAAAATTATGGCTCTTTTTATCACGGCTCTATGGCTCTTTTAAAAATTATCACGATTTTTCTCAGACTTATTACCTATCTAGATCGTTTTTGTATGCGGAATATCCCAAGATACCAATTTTCTCGAAACATTTGGAGCCGTTTTCGAGAACATGCATATTGCTCACATATAAAGATAGTATATATATATATATATATATATATATATATATATATATATATATATATATATATATATATATATATATATATATATATATATATATATATATATATATATATATATATATATATATATATATATATATATATATATATATATATATATATATATATATATATATATATATATATATATATATATATATATATAAGAAAAACACTTATTTGTTTGAAAAATAATTTTTATTTTATCTATGTAAGCTTTATAACCAGAGCAAAAACAGTTACTATAATTAACGATTTGATAGAAGTTAGTTTTACTAGTTCTTTTGAATTGCTGCAACGGATATATAATTTTTTTAAGAAATTAAAAACTTAGAATTCGTTTTGTTTTTTTAATTTTTTCTTGAAGTCGATGTTTGCTATCATGTTTATTTCTTGGCGTTAAAATTAAACGTAGCATGTCATGGATAGGGGGGGGGGGCATATACGTACGGTTTTTTTAATGACAAACCTGACAAAACAATCCTCATAGAAATATGAAAGCTATAGGATATTTTGCAATCTCATTAGAATTTTGATGGTTGAACCGGCCAGGATTTGCTTCCGTCTCACGCCTACCAGCTTGAGGAGGGGCTGTCAAAGACATGGTTCAAAATCGCATTTTTGTAACTGTTTTTCAAATGTTCTTGAAAATCCTCACAACTGTAGACGTACATCGAGGAATAATAACTAATTTCTATTCTCTCCTGATCTTAAAAATTATCACATATTTAATTTTCTATATTCAACGTTAGCAGGCCGACGTCGACGATTCTATTTTATGTTAGCCAAAACTATTATTTTAGCCATTTAGCCGTATAGCCATTTTATTTTAGCCAAAAACTATTCTGTGTTTTTAGTTGTTGTTTTTTTTGGACTGGTCGTATTTCAAACAGTAAGCTGTAAGAAAAATGATTTTAATCAATTTTTTTTTTGGGGGGGGGGGGGGCTATAAGAAAAAAAAAAGCCAAAATTGGCACAGATGAAGAATTATAGATTGCCGAAGATTGTGATTTTCGCCATCCATCTTGGGCCAAACAACAACCAGCTCGCCACCAAACGCTGTGGTAAAAAGAAAGGATTTCAAAGAAATTGTAACTTCTTTGGATGGGGTAATGTGTGAAGCTTTTAACAGATTGCGATACCAGAGGAGTGTGCTCATCTGTGTTGGCCTCAGGAGGCCTGACACTGCAGTAAGTCGTAGTAGTAGCGGTATTCTTCAGGTCGAAGGTTAAGGAATGTTTGTTTTCATACTTGTGTACTCTTTCTTGTATTTCTATTAATACATTGAGAATATGAAATTGTTTTTTATCTTTTTCTAGCTATAATTCAGGTCAAGAGGCTAGTTGCGAAATTGAAGCTGCTTATGGCCAACAGTCAATTCGATTTGAAAGCGCTGCTGCTTATGCTTCATGGAACAACGTACAGCTCTCATCAAACCTTACAACGCCTTTTAGCGCTTTTAAAAGTGGCCAAATACAAGCTCATTTCAAACTTGACTCAGGCATAAATGCTGATTTAAAGGTAGCTACATCCTTAAAAGATTTTGAAGAATTACTTGCTTCAGTCAAATATCAACCCACTGATACATCATACGACGCCTCTGTTTTGTTGAAAACCCCCTTTTCTGGATATGAAAGCACTGGAGTTCTCTTGAACATACCAATGTCTATGAAGTCAGTAGAGCCGAGATTAACTGTCACATTTAGAGATGAAGAATTCTCTGCCTCGGGATTGTTTAAGATTAGGACTGACAAAATCGAACTGGGGGCTATGATGGATGGTTTTGGACAAAAATTTGGTGGCAGTTTTGTGGCCAAATTTGACGAAATGCTGAAGATAAATGTTGATGTTATGACGCCGTTTATAGGTAAGTGTATCTTTGAGGCTTTTGTAATCGACGGTCGCTCATTACATGTCTTTGGGCTTTAATATGTTTCATTTTGAAATACATATTTATTAATATGTTATAAAACAAGCATTAATTTTAGGGCATTTTTCGTAATCTTGTGCATGTCGAGAAATTTTATAATTTTTCAATTTAACCTAGTAATGTAATTTGTTTGTTTTTTTCTTTTGTTTATGATAAAGACACATTTCCAATAAGTAAGTAAATAAAATTACCCTGCTAAAAATTGTTGGGAAGGTTCCTCGAACATGTATTGTCAGTCTTGTCAGTCAGTCAGTGAAAAATTTTTATGGGAAATAGAAGTACAATTATAATTAAATTATTATGGTACCATATCATATAACTATGGTAATTGAATCACCATACTACCATCTAGTACCGATTTTTCTAACAAAGATTTAGAGTGAAAAAACTGATATATTTTTCAAAAAGTATTTTAGGCATCTAGATAATAATTGGCGCATCTACAGTACCGACTTCTAGAAATTATCATATATGCTTCAACATGCCGTGAGAATACAATTATAATTAAATTATGGTACCATATTATATGGCAATTGAATTACCATACGAGTATAACCATCTACTGCCTATTTTTCTGACAAAGATGGAGGGTGAATAGACGAATATATTTTCCTAAAAATGATTCAGAAACCCTTAATTACAATAAAGGATATTTAGACTACCTGTTTCTGAAATTGCCGCGTCTGCTTCCACGTGTTATTTTTTTTAAATAAAAATTCATTTTTAATAAAGACCAATATTCACAAAAAAAACATATCAAATAGACCTACCACGTGAAAATCTATACAGATTTGTTTGTGGCAGGACTCACTATTTTACTGACTCATATATATATATTGAAAAAAAAAACAAAAAAAAAGAAGAAAAATGCAATTTTATAAATAAATAAAAATAAACCTCGTGAAAACCACGAACCAATACTTACAGTAGATAGAAGACAGAAGACAGCCCCCCCTCTCATTCATCCTTATTCATCAATAAATTCTTTATATTATTTTTAAAATAGGACACACTCTCAGCCTTTCCGTAAGACTATTCCATTCCGAAACGGCCACATGCCTAAATACAAAACTAGACCTAGCAGTGTGTCGTCTCTCTTGTGCTAGGTCCGTGGAATTCCTTGTATCAGAAGAATGGTACGCAGAATTTGATGCTAAAACATGACAAAAATAATTAGGGGCTAGTTTATTTAAACACTGATACACGAAAATACCACTCTGATAATTTAAAATATTAAACATTTTGAATATTCAAAACAACATTTACAATATTAAAATGGCGATAACAATCCATTGTACGTTCACATTTTTCAAAATCACCGAGCAGGTACAGCGGTTTATTCTGCACAATTTGTATGTGTTTAATATTTACAACAGAATTACTAGCCCACGCAGAACAACCATATACAATGTAAGGATGAATAAATGAATCATATAAAATTTTCAAAAATGAGACAGGAAAAACATGTTTAAATCTACGAATCAGCCTTAAACCCCGCGCAACTTTCACCGATACAATTTCACTATGTTTTTTTCCAATTTGAATTACAATCAATCTGAAAACCAAGATACATTGTATCAAATATCTGCTTAATTTCCGTATCATTAAAATAAACTAAACATAAAACATTATAAATAACTCCAGTACGACAAAAAATCATTTAATTAGTTTTACTCGCGTTCACTGCTAAACAACTAAGACTAGTAAAAGCATGCAGGCTATGTAGCACTTTATTTGCTTTTGAAACAACCCCACTCAAAGCCTTTCCAGCAATCGTTATAGCTATGTCATCCGCAAAGGATGTTATGGCAGCATCAGGAATGTAGAACCGTAATGTGTCGACGTAAATTAAATATAAAAGCTGACCTAACACAGAGCCTTGCGGTACCCCTCATAGTACAGGACGAGGTGAACTGACAATATCCCCCACTACTACACGCATTGGTCTACCATACAAATACGAACGGAACCAATCAATCCAGTTTCCTTGTATCCCTAAATGTGACATCCTATCTATCAACAGCTCAAAATCAACAGTATCGAAAGCTCTTTTAGAATTAGTAAAATAGTTAAAGAAGTAGAGCCGCTCTCGAATACAATGTTTAAAAAATTAAGATGATGACATAATGCGTGCCTAGTAGAACGATATTCCTGGAATACGAATTGTCTTTCACATAAAAACCCAAGAGGATTAAGGCAGCAATATAGTTTCTTATGAACAACCTTTTCAAATGTTTTTGGGAACTGTGGCAGAATCTCCAGTCGGTCTCCAGTTTGACATTTCTCTTTTGTCGCCACCTTTAAGTAAAGATATAATTTTTGCTTGTTTTAAAACATCTGGGAACTGGCCTTTTTCCATAGATAGGTTCACCAAATATAGAAGACAAGGCAAAAGGTAAGTGGCGACAGCCTTAAATGCCTTAAGGCTAAGACCGTCAATTCCTGCTGAATTTGAATTTATTGTTTTCAGTGCGTCCCCGAGATCTCACTGAGTGCACTTTACGAATTTCATGGAACGACCTCCCCCACGGTCATCAATAAACAGCTCGTTTTTATACCCATGGTCAGCAACATCATTTTTAACATCAATTCCAACATTTGAAAAATATTTACAAAACTCATCACTAACATCTTTCTTACCTTTAGCTTGTTTTTCACTGACTACAAGTTAATCCACTGGTTCTATAATGTTATTACTACGTAGTGTCTCATTTATCACTTGCCGAGTTCCCTTTAGCGGCGTTCACATGCGTGTCTAGCTAGAATCCCATGTCTAGACACGTGTCTAACCAGACTTCAATGTCTAGGCAACGACCGTTCACAAGTAAAATCCGGTGCTTAGCTAGACACGTTAGATAAGGTGCTTACCTAAACTTTGAGTTCTAGACTGTAGAAATCAATGTCTAGGATTTTCGATTACAGCCAATTAGAATGTGTCAAGTTCCACTATTTTCATCATCTGTGTTTACATATTGAACTGAAATTTTATTTTAGTTTTTTCATTAATTGTTTTTTTCCTTTTAGGCAAATATGCATCACCAAACATAATAGTGAAGCACATTGTTTGGCTTACCTCATCCATTATCTTGTGACAGCAAAAATAGGGATTACAATTTTCAAAGTTTTGCTCGCATAAGCTCTCTTGATTGGCTAGAAATGACAACTGTAATCTATTTGAAACTAAATTTGTAGTTTTAGCTAAGCACCGAATTTTATTTGTGAACGGTCGTTGCCTAGACATTGAAGTCTGACTAGACACGTATCTAGACATGGGATTCTAGCCAGACACGGATGTCAACGTCGCTTTAACATCACCGTTTGTATCGCCAAACTTCTCTGAGTAATAATATTTCATTGATGACCTTCTGAGGGAGTTCACATTGTTCCGAAGTTTCCTGAATTCTTCAAGGTTTTGTTGCGTTGGAGGATCAAGATACAACCGATAAAGGCTGTTCCGTTCACTAATTTTGTCCAAGATTTTATTCGTCATCCACGAATTCCATGGGACATTTTTCTTCTTACGAACAACCTTCACAGGGCAACGCTTATCATAAATAGGTGACAATATTTTTTAAAAAGTATCAAACGCCATCGATGCATTTTCTTTTTCATTCATAACTTCCTCCCAAGAAACTATACTTATCTCTTCTTGAAACTGTTTAAGATTTTCCGGCTTAAGATCCCTAACTATCGTCTTCTCCATTTTAAAAACCATTTTTTCCAGTGTCCCGAATTATACACGCCAAAGGAAGATGGTCAGAACTATGACATATGATCACGTCGCAATAACTTTTCGGTATAAGATTCGCCAATAAATAAATATTATCAATGAGGGTAGCCGACTGACTAGTAATCCGTGTCGGTATTTCTGCTACCGGAAAAAAATTGTGCGACAACAAAAGATAAAAAAAAAATCAAGGTTAGAACTACTTAAATTAAGAAGATTAAAATTAAAATCACCAACAAAAACCCGATCCAATTTAGTCGCCGCTGTATCGGAAATAAACTTATCAAAATCGTGAAGAAAATTCTCCGGATTAGCACTAGGTGGCCGGTATACCAAACAAACTAACAACTTTTTCTCCTCCGAAACTTCCACCACAATAGAAAAAGTTTCGATCTTACCTTCAATCCAACAGTAAAAATCCTTCTTTACTGTGTATCTGTTTTGATGCTTATTTGTAAATGCAGGTCCACCCCGCATCATAGAATTTCTTGATTTTGAAACCAGCTGGTACCCTGGAAAAGTATATGACGGGAGAAAGCTATCCTGTCTAAGAAAAGATTCGCATATACCCAACATATCAATTTTATCAAAACATGAAGTAAGAAGGTTCGACACTTCAGAAAAATTCGACGTGATGTGACAGTTCCACTGGCCAATACATAAATCGATATTTGTCACATTAATAACATTGCTATTCATAATATCAAAATGCCTCTACTATGCCTCATCGGCCTAACATTAACTTCAGCGGGATCATTTGCCATGCGAGGTAACAATACGTCATCAATACGAAATGGATTATTTTCAAGCGACTTCAAAGGGTTGCGAAGGGTTAATGCACGAAGCGATTAACCTTATTTGACTTCACTGACAACAAATCATTATGTGTCCCTGGTTGACGGAGGACAAAACCTATGAATGGAAAACTAATGCTAAACTGTAAAAAATAAATGAAAAACCAATGTTATCTAACTAAAATTACTACAAGCAGGAATAAACTTATGAAGATATGCTAACTAATAATATATGCAAAAAATGACGCACGCATCAGAAGATTTCTTCTAGCGACCAGAGCCTCTATTGTGAAGAATTGCTAGTTTCACGAACGAGAAGTGTTTTCTTTCGTTTGAGCAATTTCCTGCTCAGAGGCTACCAATTGAGCTGGAAGTCCACTCACATCAGGAGAAGCGCTGCTGGCAGATCCTCATCTCTGCCACTTTGATTTTTAGCTTTTTTCAGTAGATCAAGATAAATTTCTGGAAAAGAATGAAGTTCTTCGAACGCTTTCTTTGCTCCATTCGTGATGGAGCAAATTTCTTGGAGCAAATTTCTCCATTTTCTTGGATGCCTCCTCTTTTTTACTCTCGTAATCTACAAGTTGGACCTCTAAGATGAGTTGCTGATCTTGTGACCTTGTGATGAGTTGCTGATCCTGTGATTTTGTGATCTTGTAACCCATTATAGAATACTCGATACTTCGTTGAACCAGTTGCAGTCTTCACCGTCTCAATAATCCTGATTGGCCAGAGGGGGTACCCCATATATAGTGCTAAAGCTATGTCACCTGTCTTGAACTGATTAGATGGGGGTGCCATTACGAAAATGAATAAAGTCGTAAAAGACTTAAACACAAGGGGGGCTTTTTAATTCCCCCCACTTTCCAATAAACGCCTTCTGAATATCCAAATTAAAGCACTGATTCGTAACCACAAGTATTCACAGAATTGAATCAGCAGTACGCCTTTACTGGCTGAGTGCTGAAACATGACTGAAAAATGGCTATGGGAACTATTTATGGAATATAGAAGGAAAATTATAATAAAACTATGGTAAAATACCGTATGATTATGGTAATTAATTTTCTGTATAATCATCTCATGCCTAGTTTTCTGATAAAGGTCTAGGGTGAAAAGACTGACACATTTTCCCCCAAAAATTCAGAAACTCTTGATTTTAATGGAGAACATACAGAGTGCCTACTTTTACAAATTAAAATATCTACTTCGGCAGCCTATGAGAAACTCCCGTAAGAAATAGAAGGATGATTATAATAAAATTATGGTAAAATACCATTTAATTATGGTAATTGAATATGGCGACCATTTTTCGGAAACAGGCGTAGGGTAAAAGACAAACATATTTTTCAAAAAATTTCTGAGAAACCTTGGTAATAATTGAAGCGTCTAGATTACCGACTGCCACAAATTACCCAATCTATTTCTGCAGGCTATGAGAAACTTTCATGGGAAATAGAGGGACAATGGAGCGTCAAAAGCTGGAGCAATTCAAAATTATACGTCGATTATCGAGGTAAACGTATTGAGCTAATTACATCTGGATCAATTGAAAAAGGAGTTTTTGTAACCAAGGTTGAACTGAAGACTCCATTTATTGGTTTTGAAAGGATTGTGGCAGATATACAGTTTGAAAGAACTGATAGAAAGACATTGAAAATTGAATTGGAATTTAAAGGTGAGACAAGCTTCATTTTTTTTTTTTTTTTTTTAAATTAAAACCCACCTCCTCTCTTCTCAGTGACGAAAAATTTTAAATTCAAAATACATCTAATTTTAAATTTAGACGTCACCTACTCTTTTTTATTAAATAGCAGCCGAACTGGATATACTTCAAGTCAGCCTTTACTACCAAACAATTTCCAAAAAAAGAAAAAAAATTGTCATTCCTGTAGAGAAGGGTGTCCTCTCCCAACAGGAAGCCCTTTTTACAGTGGCTATTTCTTACCATACCTCTAAACTCTTCCGGGTGGTGACCCTACATGTCTCCTATAAAAACAAATAATAATAATAAAAAAATTCAAAATAAACTAATTAACTTAATAATAATAAAACAAATAAACCAGAATATTTGTCGAATTACTTTATTTTACAAAAAAATACACCAATTAATTTAACAGAGGCTTAAACATCAAAGAAAGTTTTAGTGATAATGGCCTCTAATTGTATCTCTTAATTTTTCCCTTTTAAATATGTTTCAGCTACGTTTTAACTCAAAAAAAGGACCAAAAACAAAATTACAAAAAATGTCAATACTGTCTTACCCTTTGCCACTTACACTGAAACACACACTCACAAAATATCTCCTCAAACATAACCTACCTCTTTCCAATAAACTCTTCAACCAACAGCTCCATCCACTCAATATCTACTCGTTCTTTCCAACTTTCAGTTTCACTTAAACGCGCTATCATTCTCCTACAATCATAATCGAACCTTCTTAACTCAATCCTTTTTCTCTTCTTTTTCATATGTGATCCTTGTGTGACCTTGTGATGAGTTGCTGATCCTGTGATTTTGTGATCTTGTAACCCATTATAGAATACTCGATACTTCGTTGAACCCGTTGCAGTCTTCACCGTCTCAATAATCCTGATTGGCCAGAGGGGGTACCCCACCAATCGAGCAAAGGCTATGTCACCTTTCTTGAACTGATTAGATGGGAGAGTCATTACGAAACTGAATAAAGTCGTAAAAGACTTAAACACAAGGGGGGCTTTTTAATTCCCCCCACTTTCCAATAAACGCCTTCTGAATATCCAAATTAAAGCACTGATTCGTAACCACAAGTATTCACAGAATTGAATCAGCAGTACGTCTTTACTGGCTGAGTGCTGAAACATGACTGAAAAATGGCGAGAGAGTTTGAGAGATGTCAATGTTTGAGAGAGTTTCATCAGAGACTTGCACACCTTTCAAAGACTTCAGAGACTTGTCGAATGCACCATATTACTTAATGGAGTTTCTCTTGCACTTCCTTGATCATTTTTTGTTTTGCTATTTCATCCTCCTCAGTATTTATTACTGGTAAGGCCCATCTTCTTATTATTTCACCGTCAATCCATTTACTGCAGATCATCTCACAGACGTTTCTAATTCTCAGAGACTGACACACCTTTCTGAAATTTATAACACCGAGAACCCCCTCTTCTCGGATCACATGCAACATTTTCATAATTAGCTTTTCCAACTTTCCCCTCCAAACGAAACGCCAAATGCTCTTTTCTACCTTTTTAGCATACTTTTCTTCAAGATTAAAAGCCGGTGCCAGATAAAATAGCAGTGGGAGAGCGTACGGGTTTACATACATGAATATAAACGGTTACACTAGTGGAAGGCTGAAGCTTGAAAAGGCAGTGCGACAAGGGGATCCGAGTTCCCCTTATTTATTCGAACTTTATATAGATCCCATTTTTAAGTATGTTGAACGGCGGATGCAGGTTGTGAATACACCAAAAATCTCCTTGAAATCACTGGCTTTTGTAGACGATAGGGCCTTCCTTCCTGGGAGTATGGCTGATTTGATGGAAGTGGTGAGAGGACTAATGTGGTATGAGGAGCATTTCTTGGTAAAAAATACACAGAAAAAAGAGCCAGTTGCTAAACATAGGTGAGTGTGCACGGCTAGATGATAGCGTCTTAGTCGAGGAGGCTCAGTCAGTGAAAGTATTGGGTGTACTTTTTGAAAGAACGGTGAATGTGGAAAATTTGTGGGAAGAGCCCGTACAAAAGATTGAGGGGTTGCTGGTAGCCCATCAAAGAACACACTTCGTGTCAATGTTTGAGAGAGTAGCCAACCGCCATCGGGTTCTTATATAAGTTGTCATACCACTTCACAAACCATTGATCAAACCCAAAATTTTCCTTCACCAGTGTCCACAGTATCGATCTTATAACCGAGTCATACGCTTTGACAACATCCATACACAGTAGGAAAGCCATTACGGAAAACACCTTATTTTTTGCCATTTCGTCGTCTCTGCGTACCAACAAGTCATGGAGCACGTTGCGAATGTGATGGGCCTTCTTTCCTTGAATACCACCAAACTGATATCCTCCCAGGATTCCAGGCATCACCTTCTCCATTTTTTTAGTTAAAAATTTGGACGTTATTCTGTAGTCACTGTTTGAAACCGATATAGGCCTCCACTTTTGAAGGTCCATTCTATCGCCTCCTTTAAAAAGGAGAGGTATCATGCCCACATCATCCTCTGGATATCCTTGTTTAACATAGCTTCTCACCACCAAAGTAAACAGATCCCCGATTTCCGGAAAAAATTCTTTATAAAATTCGTATCCCAGTCCATCCACCCCAGGTGACTTGCCATTTTTCATTCCTCTTATTGTTTTTTCAGTTTCAAGCCGGGTTACCTCCTGCAGTATCAGCTCATTCTCTTTGGTCTTTACTTTCCTAACTGGTTCAAAATCTGCCAAGGAATCCATTCTGCAATCTTGTCCTTGATCTGGCAACGTGTAAATTTGCTTATAAAAATCTTCCACTATTTTTGTATCTCCTCTTCATTTTCTACAACTTCTCCCTGCTAATTTCTTAATCCCCTAATTCTATTATTTTCTCTTCTCTTTTTTGCCTTAATTTTCATTGCTAGATTAACTTGTTCTGCATTCTCTTCTTCACCCAATCTATTTTTCAGTTTCCAAATCTCAAATTGTTTTTCTTCAATATTTCTTTTTTCATCTTTAACCTCTTTAGACTCGTACCACATCTCCATCCCCTCGTCAATCTCTTCCTTCAGTTTGTTTAACACTATATAAAGCTGTCTTTTATGCGCATTACTTTCCCTTCTTGATTCTTTTTCCTAGTTTTATACATATACTTTTACTTTTTGCTTAAGGACTTTCCAAAATTGCACTGGCTCTGTTCCATCTGTAAAAGCATGCATCCAAGTTTGAATACTGGCTCTCAGCTGCTCTTTCAGTGAGCCCTTTAGTATTGAAGGATTCAGTTTCCGATAGTTCCTTATAAATTTTTCTCGGTTTTTGTTGGTTCCCATATCCGTCACAAGAGCAATGTGGTCAGAGAAAGATACGAGTTCATTCTGTACACTTATCACTTCCGTTAACAGATTTTGCCTCACACAAATCTGGTCTATTCTGCTTGATCTTCGGTTATCCATTCGGGTGAATCCAGATCCTTTCCCAAAATTAACCAACACATCTTTCAAATTTCAAGCACTTATTACCGCCTTTAAACCTTCACTGCATTCTCTTCTTGCTACTTTCCCATTCCTTCCTAAGGCATCCGCTTCGGATACTATACAATTAAAATCCCCCAACAATATCAAATTTTCTTCACAAAGGAACCTTTGCAATTTTTCACGAATGGCACTCTCCTGTTGTGTGAAGTTACCCGTTCCTGACGGTATTTGGACGTTTACTATCACTAATGACCCACAACGCAAACTACAAATGCTTCCATCATCTTCAAAACGCATAGTTTCTTGATCACATTGTACACTTCCTTTTAAAAGGAAACCAACGTCTGGCTCGAGCCCTCCATAAACATACTGGTAGCCTGTCGGGGCTTTAAACTTTTTCGAGTCAACTTCTTGTAGACACGCTACATTTATATTCTGTTTTGTCACAATTTCTGAAATGAAAGTCTGTCTTTTTGCTTGTTTTGCTTCATTCACGTTTAATGTAGCTATCCGCATTTAATTACTTAAAAAAAAAAATTCTTCCTTTTCACCTGTATCCTTTTTTTTCCCTCCGTTTCCTGTTTCCTTTCCGATACCTTTTCCTTCCGTTTTTCTCTCCTTTGATTGGTTACTCCCCGTGCTACCAAGGGATGCCTGACTAAGGGTTATCTTCGGTGACGGTACATTTTGGTTTGTTGCTCCTTCTTTTACTTAGTCTTGTTGGGTTTCGGTTGGTGGTCTCAAACTCCTCTTTTGGTTTTCTGCTACTTGTTTGCTTGCTCCTGCTTCTGAATTGACATGTTTCTCTGCTTCTTTGGTTGCTGGCCCACTTTCTGTCGCTTCTTTTGTTGGGTGCGTTTTTTTTTTTTTAGCTCCACCTCCTTTCTTAGCATTTATCTTTGCACTTTCCAGTACCATGTTTCCCGCAGCTGATGGTGAGAGCGCGCTAATGCCTCTAACTCCTTCATTTCCTTGCGGTGGCTTCGGTGTTTCTATAGGTTGTGGTCCCCATGCCGAACCTAAACTTCCCGGGCTTGGACTCAGGACACACTGCCTTCTTTGATTTTTGCGATTTTTTGACAGTCCTTGGCATCATGATCTTCGCTATGGCGAATAAAACACGCTTTCGGCTGATCGGGATAGAAGACGTTGATTTTCTCCTTCCCCCCCCCCCAAAAAAAAATCAATAGACGGCGGGATGGGGGTAGCGAGACACATCAAAGCTGTTGCTCTTCCCGTATACATCTCATAAACTCATCTCCAGTATACACTTTTCTTCTTATGTTTAGAACTGTTCCGTAAACCTGGAGTTGCCTCTTTATCTCATCGCTAGTTGCTTCTCCTGGGACCCTTCTTAGCTGCACGACTATAGGGCGTTACCCGGTTCTTTCAACACTTACCAGGTAAAAACCGTTTCTGAAGTCCATCTTTGGTTCTTGCGTCTTCCAGGGTGCTACTAAGTCAGCCGCCAACACTGTGGAATTCATTCTTACTCGTACTTGACCAAAGCGCTTGAAATCATCTGTATCTATCGCCCTCACGTTCCCACGGTTAAGATGTAGCTGCTTCAGAAACCTGTGAATATCCACCTCTCTAACTTCACTACTGGCCCCATCGTTCATTGAGCGAAAATCGAAAACCACTGTGTTCCTACTCATCTTATCACAATAAACAAAAACAAAAAAAAATATTCCAAATACCTTTTTTTTCTTTTTTTTCTGTAAAAAAATACAGAAAACCACTGTGTTCCTACTCATCTTATCACAATAAACAAAAACAAAAAAAAAATTCCAAATACCTTACAAAACCCTAAATGTTCACACTCTCACAACAAAATACACGCTCTCCTCTCACCCAAAAACTAAAAAAAAACTCATTTCTCAAAAAACACCCAAAAAACTTATCTTTAGACGCGCAAGGCTCTCCCGCCACACATCCACGCTGGCAACCCTGCGAACTAAGTACACAAACGACGCGTCATTTTTCCTATCTCAATATCAAACACAAAAACGCACTCATACAAATTTAAAACACTTATCACTCTACTCACGGCAATTTTCTCTCTCCTTTCAACCCTCACAAAACCAATTTATCGAACTTTTTACGACCAAAAATAACAAAAATTGTTAAAGTAATGTCGGAAAATGTCCACCATTAAACAGCGTTGCAAATATTTGCCAAAGTGAGACAAGCTTCTGGGTTGCTGTAGTAACACAGACCTTTTTTTTCTTTACGTTATTTTTTTTCCCGGTTTTCATGCTGCTCCTGCAAAATTGAAAACAAGCACATGATGCAGAAGCATAGAGCTATTGAAACAAAAAGTTCTCGCTCTCTCCCTTACATGTTCGTAGGTTGGTAGCCCTCCTAGTACTGCAGCAGTATAGAGTTGCTTTTTTTTATTTTTCCTTTTTTTTCTTTTATGTCGTCAAGACATGTTGCGCAAGTTCATTGAAAGTATTATTTTAGTATGAAGGATAAGGAAAGCATAAAGAATACATATGAGGGGAAGAAATTACCATTGACCATCATAGTGTTTCATCATGAAGAAATTTACGGGCTGGTGGATCAGTTGGCTATGTAACTACATTTATATATATATATATATATATATATATATATATATATATATATATATATATATATATATATATATATATATATATATATATATATATATATATATATATATATATATATATATATATATATATATATATATATATATATATATATATATATATATATATATATATATATATATATATATATATATATATATATATATATATATATATATATATATATATATATATATATATATATAAGATGAACTTAAGTTATGTCTAAGTAAGTAAGTCTTAGTTATGATAACTTAAGCTTAAAGAGCCATGTGTGATCCATTCAGGGTAATAATCATTTCTGTCTTGTCATAACTGAAAGCAGGAGAAAAAACGTATAAGGGGGTATTGTCCATCTGATATCGATCCGAAGGACACTTCTTCTGTCTTTAAAATTCGTAAACTTTTGCTTAAAATTCAGCCTTTTTGTTTTTTCACCCCTTTCCATTTTCTCCATTAGAATCTATACTCTTGATTCCCAAATGATCAGGGTTATGTGCGCAAAAGAATAATGCCAGAAATTATTTTTTTTTTAATTATCAACATTTTGGAAGAAATGCACAACTTTGAGAAACTTAAAAAAAGGCAGCTAAAATGGAATAATACAAGAGAAATATTAGAAGTTATGATATTTTAGAGACTGGATGTCCCTAAAAACCCTCCTTCCCCTTCCCAATCATGTGTTATTATTGTAATAATCTACTTACAAAAAGCGCGGATTTGTGATTAGATTTCCAAATCCTACTACTAACAAACAACTCACCGCAGCATTAAGCCGTCTGAGGCCAACACAGTTACCCACGATCCTCCTCCATCCTAATCTATTCAAAGCCTCCCTCTTTACACCCTCCCAGGAACTTCCCATTTCCCTTAAATCTTTCTTTGCGACATCCTATCACCACTACCGCGGACAAACTGCTTTCCGTTTAGCCCTAGTCGATTGTCCGAAAAGACAAATCTTTGACAATCTGTCATCCTTCATCAGCAGACGTACCCTAGACATCTCAACGTTTCTCTCACTATTAGCCCTAGAAAGCGGGATTGAACCTGCTTTTCGTACAGCCTACGATTTGAAATACGGTTAGTCAGCTATTAACCTTTGAATAAGGATATGCGTTTTCAATTCTTTACCCATAATAAGAATGATGTCAGATCTTAATATTAATTACAATAAAATGAACAATATTTGATATATCAGGTTATTATATACATTAACCGCAGGTTTACCTGTTGATGACGTTCGCTGTGTATATGGTCGAAATATCCAGAATTTATTTCATTGTTTTTCACTGTCTAATAAAAAGATTTATCCCTATTTGAACTGTTTTTTTACGACATTAACAGTGTTTCCGTGCCAATTAATTTGTATATAATTCTTATATTACTTACAAAGGAGACTTTTTTTTTCGGGTCTAACCTAGTTTAGAGTGTCCACTTATTACAAAATATACTAAAATGTTGAAATCATTGCTGTGATTTCCCTAATGACACCTAGTTAGTTCAATTAGTGGCTTAAGGTTCTTGGTGTAAATTTTGACGCTTCTCTACCAAGAGTGTGATATCACATAGAAATAGAGAGTTTAATTGTAAAAGATATTTAAGGTAATGGCAAGGATTATTGTATATTGTTTACGGTGCGAGAACAGAGAAATAGAGAGTTTATTTGTAAAAAATGTTGTGACTCAAAACCTTTTCGTTCTTTTCGCTGGTTCGGAATTTGACATAGATACAACTTGTGAAAAGGTTGGGGATATTTGGCTTTGCTTTCTGATATATGCTTGAGGAGCAATGGGATTTGGGTTACACAAATGTGTAAAAAAAAAAGAAAGCCAATGGGCTTAAAGAACACTTTAGCACGGAAGTATAAGAAAGTAACCTCTCTAGATCTCTTTTTTTTATCTAACTATATATTTCTATATCTATTTGGTAAAGTTCAGTTTGTCAATCGCTATCATAAGCTGGTCAATCATGAATAATAAAACTCAGTAATAAAATAGGCGTGGTGTTATTTTTAATTTGGAACATAGTTAAATTGCTCAAGATCGAGTTACAACTGCCAATAAAAGATGAAAAGTATAGAATAAGTCTCAGAAAGAGACTTTAATTCTGAAGTGTCTAAAAATCTAAGGGGTTAAATTCTAAGGAATTAATAAACCGTGTGTTTAGGCAAGCGCATTTGAAACCTTAATGATCAGTGATCATGATCAGTCAATAATGATCAGAAAAAAATAATGATCAGTCGATTTTTTTTTCTTCATGGGATCCATTCACATGTTTCCAGGGTTAAACACTTCAGATATTACACCATATTTCTTACACCATATCTGTCTCTTGTGCCTTCAAAAATCGCTTTTTTCATTTTTGTAAGATATTCCGTGACAAATACGCCCGATTTCGCCAGCTTTGACTTCGCTCTTTAATACAGTAGGCTATACGTATTAAAGAGTATAAACATTTTTATAAAATTTTCATTTGTATTAAAGATTTTATAAACATTTCTATAAAATTTTCCAAAAATTGGGTTCTTGGGTGACAGGTGGTCAATAAACCCTTTCTTGTTACCAATGTGTTACGTATGTGATGGTATTCAACTCCAATTCTCACATTAGACTCTTCTGCTTTTAACACAAATTTTACAGTATGCTTGACCTATGAAAGAAAAATGTTGCTTCCAAAACTAATTTTTTAGTACCAAATTTATTAGTTTTCTATTTTTTCTTTATTTTTCAGGCAAACGGGTCGGAATCACTTTCGACTATTTATACAGCTCCTTGTCAGATTTCCTTTTTAAGGCAGCACTGAACATACCACTGAAGTCTGTTGGCACTACAAGTATTGAAATTTCGAATCGACTCTCCAGCAACTCTTATTCAGGAACGATTGAAGGACAGTTTATTAATACTGGCTTTGGAGTCACTCTCGAAGGAGATTTGAGATCCAATTCAGCTGAAGGAAACTTTGAGGCTAGACTGAATGACCAAATTGTAACTGTTCGAGGCAATAGTAAAGTAAATGCGAAGAATTTTGATGCTGCCTTTATCGCTTCAACACCGTTTCAGTCTCTTCATAGTTTTGAGGCTAAAGCACATATTGAAAAGGATTTAAAATCGTTGAATAATTTAGTAGCAGTTAACCTCAACGGAGAAAAGTTATTTAAAATTAATTTGTCTGATACAGACTCAGGAAAGTACATGGAATTTACTAACTCGTTTTACCCTATAAGTCTCTTATATAGTTTTGAGAAAACTGCTGGAAGTACGAGTCTGATCGCTGAAATTTGCTGGAATACACATGACAGACCTGCATCAACAATTAGTGTGAAGGCTGAATACAGTTTTGATTCCAATAAAATGCTAAACCTGATTTATCAATTACCTTCTCGGGTTTTATCACTGAATTTCAACTTAGACACAACTAGCAATAAACTCCTAAATGATTTTGTATTTTCATGGAATAAAGACTACTCTATTGGCTATCATTTTCTTTGGAAGCAAGAAAGGACAAGAAGAAGCTCCCAAAGTGCTGCCAACTTGAGAGTAGATTTACCACAACGTTCATTTGGGGTGGAGCTTAAGTCGGCTGTTTCGAGAGGCGAGTCTTCACTAGATATTGATTTTATGTGGGATGCCTTACGGGATCCACTCAGAAGAACAGGATTCACTTTTAACTCAAAAGATAAAAGCAGTTGGGGGAGTACAAGTAGAGGATACATAGTTACATTGCGTCATTTTAAGTTAAACCATGATATTGTTGTGAAGGCTGATTACACATGGGATTCACCTGCAGATTTCTTTATGATTGATGCTTCACTACAATACAGCAACTTGGAAAATGAATTAATGCGTGCTAAATTAGCTTTCAGTGTTGAAAGCTTCTTTACTCCAAAAGAAAAAATACGTAAAGCTTCAGTGTTGCTCCAACATTTAGAGTCAGGTTTGAATTTTGAAGCAACTGGTAAAATGGAATCAGGAAATATGAAAGTGAGTGGTTTTATCAGAGTTGACTATCTTGATAATAATAAAGAAATGCAGCGTTTCAATGTTGCTCTTAATATCAACCAGAAGAAAAATAAATTATTGTTGGAAGCCTCATCGAATGACCACTCCGTTGAACTCATAGCTCTATTCAAAAATGACAAATTTCATTACACAGGGTTCGTCCAGACATCTATTAATAAGGAACTGCCAGTCAAAGTTGAACTCAAAGTAGATTTGCAACGACCCGCCATCAGGGTACACATGCACTTAAAGGAGAAAATCATTCGACTCTATCTTGGTCTCCCGTCAGATAAAGAGGTCCGTGGAAGGCTATCGCATGACTTTATGGGGAAAACTGTTATTGATGGAGCATTTAGTATTCGTCTTCAAACTGCTAAACTTTTAGCAAACAGAATAACATGGCGAAGTGAATCTTTTCAAGAATATAAGGATATTGTTTACTCTTATTCGCATTATTTACAAGCAACTGTTAATGGTATTAGGGACAGGTTCAGCTCCTTTGTCCGCGAAGAAAAGCTCAATAAATTAATTGCAATTAAAAATACTCTTCTTGGGATTTCCAATATTCTTGCCTCGTCCTGCAAAGAAGAAGTTATGTTAATCAGTGAAGATTTGAATGAATTGATCAGTATTGTTAAGGATTTGTATAAGAACGATGCATTTTTTATTAGATCATTGTATCAAATCATTTCAACCATTCAAAATAAATTTATCCAAGCATCTACTAAAACGGCATCTAACATATCCTGTGTATTCAGTGCCGCGAGGGATGGAATCTTAAAAGTTTGCTCTCTGATTATTTCCATGTCTCAGGATTTCTACACTAACGCTTATACCGTCATTCCATATGATATTATCAGTTTGATCAGTTCAAAAACCTCAAACTCAACTATTCAGTTATCAAAAAATATATATTCTTATGTGACAACTAAAAGAAATGAAATAAATCAGCTGATAACTTCCACGGTGGTATTCATTGATCAGAACTTTGGTCACTTTGAGGAGGCATTGATGAATGAAATTGATGCGATCCAAACTCGATTTTCTTCTCTTTTGTGGAACTATTTAGATGCAGGTCAGGTCTACTTGCTTCGCATGAAATCCGTTTATGAATGGACGAAGGATAAAGTCTTGACTGCTCTTCATCTTTATGAAGGTAAGTTATTTATGCTTTATGACAATGTTTGCCTCGTCATCAGTTACGTCATCAATTTTGGTACTTGTCAGTTAAACGGAACACACTCGAGCATTACGCTTTGGTTAGATCTCAGAAAACCGATTTCATAGCCACAAAGACATATGACGGGTGATACAATGCATTGGACTTTAATAATTTGGGCTATATATTAGCGCATTAGGGGGAGGGAGGTAAGGTTAGGATTGAGGCGCTGTCCAAATACTTTAGGAACACCCACCCACCCCACCCCTAATGTGCAAACCGCATCCAGAGGAATGGGGGCTACCCAGTTTGACCCTTCCCCCCAACCCGCGAAATTTTGCTCCGACTCGTGAAAAAGTGCATATAAACAAATTTTTGTTTTCTAAATTTCTGTTTTTGAAAGCCCCAGAACAAAAATAACCCCTCCCCGAATAAAAGACTAGGATACGACCTTGCATGGGCAACATTCTTGTCTGTGCCTTCTTATGGTGAAAACTATGTAATAACAAGATTTAAGCTTTATAATATGCAGGAAATTTATGGTATTTGATTTTTCTGGTTCGCTTCCACTTTAATTCGCGTTTGGTCTGCTACATTATTTACTGCCATCGGTGTCGAGTATTCATATGTTTTAGACATCAGTTGATATTATATTTTTTTTTCTTGTAAAGTATGTGTTTTCTTCTCTTTTTCTCTAACGTACTCCTCTAGCGTGCATTTTTTTTTTCTTGTATGAACAGAGGGGAAAAAAATATTATTTTATTAGTATTATTTTGTTTGATTTTCAGCATCATTGGTATATGCTTTGTATGTACTCGTATTTGAAACATTTGTGTATCAAAATATTTTAAGAAGCTCGAAAAAGAATTGCACAAATAATGAGTTTCAATAATGAATTACACATCCCTCCCCTGAAAGCTTTATACGGCCTTGTAACAATGAGACTTAAAAATTTTAGAGCCTTTAAAAGGGGAATTTGTTGATCTTTGTTGAAAAAAAAATAGATGGCGTCTTTTATCTTAGATGTTTAAGATACTGGAACACAAGAAAAATTAGCATTATATAACCCTATAATTTCAAATACAGCAAAAATGTAATGGAAACAGATGGATTGAGGTGAAAGCAACCTGGAAAATTCATTTGATTACGAATTTTGTTATTATAATATTATCCTCAGATCATGGCCTAGGCGAGAATGTTACAATAGCCTGTTTTTTGGGTAGCTACCCCATTTAACGGTGAAATGAAAATGAAAACTATATAAGTAACGGTTTAAAATTTTAGTTATTGCTGTAAAACTTATATACTAATAAGATCTGAAATATTTTGGTTTCATGTTGGGAAGTCTTCACCAACAGGAAAACCAAAAGAAACTGAAACTAAACATACAAGAAAATAACGTAAAAAGATAAAAACGATTAAAATGAAAGAAACATATTTGAAAAACTGTAGTTGTTTAGTTTCTTGCATCCTTTTAAATGAAAGAAATATTGTTCCAAGAAATTATTTATTGCTTCACAAGGTCAGGAACAGTCAATAACTGTGTGCTTGTTATCAGACCAAGAGATGGAAGTATTATGTGCTAATAGTTCAATATTCACCGTCAGGTTTGAAATCACGGCTGAAATACAATAGATTTTGTAATAATGTGGGGTCTTAACCACGCATGACCACAACTTTGACCACCAAGACAGTCAAAATTGACTGTCTTGACAATAAACGAGAAATTGCGTCTTGTAATAACACAATTAAAGTCTAACTGATAAGAGCAAACAAAACTGTCTAGTGATATCAAAGGTAGAAAAAAATCACAAGTAATAGAAGTAACCTACTGGTTGAATCAACTTTGAAATAACTGTCTTTTTTGTTTTGTTTTCATCTTTTTGCCCTTTTATGATCTGCTATGCATTTTTATTGTGATTTTGCAGTTTCTTTGAGGTATTCATTTTTCTTTGGAGGTCTTCGGGTCGATCTATAAGCCGGTCTAAAATTGAGATCTGCGCGTGCCATGTATTAATTAGGAGCAAACAACAAATTTGCCATATCAAAGAAGCGAAATTAGTACTGCAAAACATGAACCTATTGCAATGTTCTTGATAAAAAAAAAGTTAACTTTTTTTTTTTTTTTTTTTTTTTTTTTTTTTTTTTTTTTTAGATTCAAAATCAGAAGCGTTCCGGTGGTTGGTGAATTATCCATTAACGACGAGAATTTTGAAATTATACAAGACCTACTATTCTTGGCTGGAAGAAATTCATTTTGATGATTATGTCCAGTTAGTAGTCAACGAATTTAGAGGGTTTGTATCTTCCGTTTCTTCAACTGAAAAACTGTTTTTTTCTCTCTCTCTCTCTCTCTCTCTCTCTCTCTCTCTCTCTCTCTCTCTCTCTCTCTCTCTCTCTCTCTCTCTCTCTCTCTCTCTCTCTCTCTCTCTCTCTCTCTCTCTCTCTCTCTCTCTCTCTCTCTCTCTCTCTCTTTCTCTCTCTTTCTCTCTCTCTCTCTCTCTCTCTCTCTCTCTCTCTCTCTATCTCTCTATCTCTATAAGGTTTGATGGTAATTTATATAAACGAATTGTTGGCATTCCTATGGGTGGGAATGCTAATCCATTTATAGTGGACTTGTTTTTAAGTCAAGTAGAATATGAATAAATGATATATAAAAATAGCCAAAGTAATGTAGAATATTACCTTTCAAATAATAAAAGATATCTGGATGATCTCTTAGTAATAAATTGCGCCGAGTTTATTGACATTTCAAAAAATATTTATCCACAAGAGTTAATTCTGGAGCCTAGCTATGGAACAGGACACTCTGACCATTTCTTAGATTTAAATATTAACATTTCAGATAATAATAAATTAGTTTCTAAAATATATAATAAAATGGATGATTTTAATTTTGAAGCAATTAATTTTCCATTCCTTGAAAGTAATATACATTCTAATATTACTTATTCAGCTTATTATTCCCAATTATTTAGGTATGCAAGAATTTGCAGTAATTACACAGATTTGAAAAATAGATGTAAGACGCTTACCCAAAAACTGGTCTTAAGAGGTTTTTCTGCCAATAAAATTAGTTGTCAATTTAAAAAATTTAGTTTTCTGTATCATGAACCTTTATGTAAATATACAAAAAAATTATAAAGAAATACTGAATGATATTTTAATATAATTTCTGTTTCACTTTTCTTTTTTGGAATTTTGTATTTGTACATTTTTTCCAACCAGCTTGAAGGACTTTAAATCTATAATTGGTTCCAGATACAAATAAAACACTTTGTTTTCTAACTCACGTCCAGACCAGTCTTTAATTGTTCCAGAATTGTTTTCGCGTTTCATTGACCCCTGGGATTTCAATAAGGATAGAACCAATCTTATTTTGTTTGTATTTTTTGAATAGTTGTAATAGTATGCAGGTATTTCACAAGTTTTAACTAATATAGGGATACCATACAGATCTTATGGTAGAGGCTCCACTGTTCCGGGTAAAAAAAGTAAAGCCTTGAAACCCATTAAGGCAGGTGGTATTTCTTCTGATGAGCCCTAATGAAAGGTACTACTTGGAAATAATTCGCTAGATTTAAGGTGCTTTTGCTTGTAAATTTACAACGACTTACATTTATTGATGACGACTTTGAATGGATTTGGACATTTCTGTTTGTTTGATGGTTTGGTTATACTGTTTTGTCCTAGGGGATTGGATAGATGAGTAAGGTTAAAACCTCATTCAATTTCACATTTATCTCAATTGCTGGATTAGGATGATAGTCCTTTTCTTCTTTTCTCTCTCTCTCCTTTTTTTTTATTTTTTAGCCAAGTAATTACCTCTAGAACATTATAACTATATCAATATAGTTATAACTATATTGAGATTTTTATTTTTAGTTTGTCCAACACGGAATCAGAAAGGTTTAAAGAGTTGACTGGAAAATATCAACCATATATCAGAGCTGCTGTTCAGTTGATCAAAGGTCAGTATGACCTAGCCAAGCAAGTACCACCCGTGGCTTATTTCTCAACTTTAATTGATCGTCTTTTCATTGAGGTAAGCTATTTTCTTTTTTGTATGTGCATTTATATGTTCTTTGGGACATCTGGGTTTTTTTACATTAAATGAAATCATAGTATGGTATAATTGCCGTCCAAAACTCAAATGTATTTCCTGCCATAAGGGGCAGGGGGGAGGTTGACAAGATATTAAGTGTGCTCTATTACCTGTATGTGCTAAAAACAAGCGATAAAATGATGGATCAAAATAAAAGATAAATACGATGGCATATGGTGCTGAAGTTGATTTTGAAGTTGGCTGAAGTTGAAGTTGATTGACTCACATTTGAGTGCCACGAGTTAAGCTTCGAAAATCGAAAGTACAAACGTAGGTCTATCTCTTTATTTACCTTTAGTCTTGACATTCAACTCAGCTTACAAAAATGTCGCAGCAAAATCACAAAATATTTATTTTTCAAAAAATTTTGCAAAAAAAGGAATGGGGGGGGAGATATAATTTTATTCTCAAAATTGAAACACAATTTGAATAAAATGAATGTTGTAACTCAAAACAGGTTGATACATTGACATATATAGCTGAACTTTTTGGAAATAATTGTGTATCTGTGTATTGTGCTGGTGCTCTCTTATTTTTAAGTACTCTCTTTTCAATTTTAAACTCTTCCTTTCAAATTCAAATTGTTCCTATTTAAAGATGACTCGTCGGCGCCAAAGGGACGTAACTTAACTTTAAAAACTATTCAATTAGGTAGTCTTTTACTTTAAGGAGCTTTTTGGCAACCCCCTCCTCCAAACACCCTCCAGCGAACCCTCTCCTCCAGACACCAAGTGCACGAGGAAAAATTACTTAATTGCTCTTTTACTAATTTTGTTAATCTCCTTCGATTCTTAATATAGAGATTTCTGAAAGATTGTATGTCGACTATTATAAAAACGAGTTTTATATTAACCTAAAACGAGTTACTTTATTAACCTAAAGCACGTAAATACGTAAAAAAAACGAGTTACTTTATTAACCTAAATCACGTAAATACTAACCTAAAGCACTTAATATCTTAAAGCACGTAATAAATACGCAATAAAAAATACATAATAACCTAAAGCACGTAAATACGTAAAAAAAACGAGTTACTTTATTAACCTAAAGCACGTAAATACTAACCTAAAGCACGTAATAACTTAAAGCACGTAATAAATACGTAATAAAAAATACGTAATAACCTAAAGCACGTAAATACGTAAAAAAGACGAGTTACTTTATTAACCTAAAGCACGTAATAAAAAATACATAATAACCTAAAGCACGTAAATACGTAAAAAAGACGAGTTACTTTATTAACCTAAAGCACGTAATAAAAAATACATAATAACCTAAAGCACGTAAATACGTAAAAGAAACGAGTTACTTTATTAACCTAAAGCACGTAAATACTAACCTAAAGCACGTAATAAATACGTAATAAAAAATACGTAATAACCTAAAGCACGTAAATACGTAAAAAAAACGAGTTACTTTATTAACCTAAAGCACGTAAATACTAACCTAAAGCACGTAATAACCAAAAGCACGTAATAAATACGTAATAAAAAATACGTAATAACCTAAAGCACGTAAATACGTAAAAAAAACGAGTTACTTTATTAACCTAAAGCACGTAAATACTAACCTAAAGCACGTAATAACATAAAGCACGTAATAAATACGAAATAAAAAATACGTAATAACCTAAAGCACGTAAATACGTAAAAAAATGAGTTACTTTATTAACCTAAAGCACGTAAATACTAACCTAAAGCACGTAATAAATAAGTAATAAAAAATACGTAATAACCTAAAGCACGTAAATACGTAAAAAAAAACGAGTTACTTTATTAACCTAAAGCACGTAAATACTAACCTAAAGCACGTAATATCCTAAAGCACGTAATAAATACGTAATAAAAAATACGTAATAACCTAAAGCACGTAAATACGTAAAAAAACGAGTTACTTTATTAACCTAAAGCACGTAAATACTAACCTAAAGCACGTAATATCCTAAAGCACGTAATAAATACGTAATAAAAAATACGTAATAACCTAAAGCACGTAAATACGTAAAAAAACGAGTTACTTTATTAACCTAAAGCACGTAAATACTAACCTAAAGCACGTAATAACCTGAAGCACGTAATAAATACGTAATAAAAAATACTTAATAACCTAAAGCACGTAAATACGTAAAAAAAACGAGTTACTTTATTAACCTAAAACACGTAAATACTAACCTAAAGCACGTAATAAATACGTAATAAAAAATACATAATAACCTAAAGCACGTAAATACGTAAAAGAAACGAGTTACTTTATTAACCTAAATTCCTGTGTTTGAGCATAAGCAATCAGTTTTTTCCGGCTTTTTGTTTAATCACCACAATACAGTATCTAATAATAATAAAAATGATTTATTTGCTCAAGAGCCGTAACAAAACGAACAAGACACCAACCAACAAGTGACATCTTTTAATATATAACACAAAAAAAAATCAATAAATAAATGCAATGCAACATAAATTTACAAAAAATGACTTCTATGGTTCAGCCTTAATCTCAAGAATTTCTTCAACTTTCTAATTTCCCCAAGGTAATTTTTTATCATTATTCCTATTCAATTATTATTTTCAATAAAGCAATCCCTAAAAATTCTTACCACTCCCCTACAAAGCGTAAAGATTTTACCCGATACCCCCACACGTTGGGTAAAAGTAAGAGCCGTTTTTCTGCCTGAATCGACCCATATACTTCCTTATTTCCCTAAGTGGTAACCCGCTTGCTTTCATATTTACTAAACAACTCAACTCATCCCCCCACACTCCTGCCGTGAAATAAATCTGTTCCCTATTACGCCTGTCTGACCTACATATCTAGTAACCAGGTTATACGGCTTCCTCATGCCACATTTGTAATCTCCTGATTCCGTAGTATCTCCTTCGGTCTTTCCGCTATCACAGCGACATCCACGTCCGAACTCACACTTTTGTTCCATAGCTCACTCAGACCACAATCATCAAGTATTTTCTCTAGTAAACTGAGCCGCGAACCGTCTTATTCTTACAGGAGCTGTTCCTAAAACCTAATCATAGTTACCGGTCTTCTACTTCTCAATGATGTCAGGCCTATTAATTTCCAAATTAATTAGGCCTATTAATTACCCTAAGAATCCTTTTAAAATACTGCGCCTGAAAACTCCAAATTAGTAGCAATTTCATGTCTCGAAATGTCACACGCGTGCTGCGTAACCTGAACTATTGTAATAAGAAATATTTATTTATGCATGTTTATATCACTAATATTAGCGACCTGGCTGACAGTCATGACATAAGATGCTCGCTTTCCTTTTTCTAAATTTATCTCTATATGTTTACCAAACCTACCCTTTGTTGTAAAACTAACCCAAATATGAAAACTCTTCTTTCACTTCCAGACATATAACCTCGCAACGCACAGACCTCAGACCTCACTACGCACAACTCTATCTCTTTCCATCACCCTTCCTCATCTCCTTAACATCACCAACAGCCACTTCTTCACATTCGGAATTAAGTGCTTCTTCTTTAAATACACGCCTGTCCTATCTGATGAGTGTACGAAAGCACAGAATGGTTGGCCCCCATCCCCCCATTGCACTTCCTGGATGAAGGGCCACGAAACGGAGATCAGCACTGCCGGTTGGGACTGTAAAGTCCAATGCCGTATTTTTGCCCTTTTTTTACCTGTCTTTCAGGTACTGCAGTTTATAGCGTGATTCTGTCACTACCGCTATATAGTCTGCAAACATTATCGCACACAATTTGCACAGATCAATCACCAATATAGGCACTTCATTTTCCTTTAAATACGCTCGCAATTCATTCCCCAAAATTTAAAATAAGTGCGGAAAGAGAGGACACTCATATTTTACCCATACAACCAAACCATCCCAGAGAACCTTTCTACTATTTTCACCACAATTTTTGTTATTTCATACGATCCAATTAATAGCCTAATAAACTGATACGATACATTAATCGTGGTTGGCTGCAACCTAGTAAAGGACAAACTTCGGCCCATAGTAGCCAGTAATAAAAAAACGCGTTTTAAAACAAAACTTGTAAGTTAGAAAAAATTGTCATTCCTCGCTGATTCAGGAATGGTAATTATTAACTAAATTTAGTATTAATAGTAAAATGCTATTTTGAAAACAAAGTAATGGGGATTTAGAAAAATAGTCTGAAACCTCTAGAAACTGGCGTAGGATTGAAATAAAAAGTACGCCATTGGAACTTCTATGGCCGACAACCCTATTCAGGAAAGTTACAGTCCTCTGGGTTGAATAACAAGGCTAGCGGGGCACTTGTAGAGATACTGGCGGGGTAGTCAATAGAGAAAAATCTTAGAGATACTCGAAAAATAAATCATTAATAGATCCCTCCTAGCATTGGCGAATGCCCCCTTTAAATCTAAAAAGGCCACATATAGAAAGGGGTCTCCCGAGGCTCATTTTATTGGGAGAGCGATCTTTGTAAATTTTACCAAATCGCTACCTGATTTATGCCGAATTTTCTGCTGAAATCAAGAATTTTGCTAAATTTCAGCCGATTTTGCAAAATTTCTGCCGAAATTTTTGCCATCGGTGAAAACTTCACCGAATTCCAAAAAGTTGGGGGGGGGGTGGAGCACCCCTCTCCCCCTTCCCCCTAGGGAAGTCCCTGCATATAGGCTATCACCCTGCTTACTTAAGGGCAATAATCTTCCACTTCTGTTTATTATCCCTTTTTAGGTTGACAATATATACTCCGTTTTCGAGTTAAAAGAAGAACTTAAAGAAAGTCTTCGGAATTTGCTTCGAAATGTGGACAACTTCATGTTAGCACTATCAGACGAAATGAAGGGTGCAGCCGGCGATATCAGCTTGAACAACATGATGGCTTTTGCTTTACATAAAGGAAAGTTTGAAGCATCCCTCCGTCTACCCATGGAATGGAAAACATTGAAGGTATAAAAGACCGCTCGATTTTTGGTAGAAACATATGCAAACTTTTTCCTGTGGGTAGGGGCATTTGCAAAAAAAAATAAATAAAAGCTATATCAGCCTTGAAGATGATGCATCTGGAAAGTTTGAAGTATCTCTCCTTCTTTCAAAGTATGCCTGATGTTCACGGTTCTAACGGAAGCTTCTTTTATGGTTTAGTCAGCACTATCGGCCGGACCCCCCCCCCCCTCCCTTTAACAATTATTATCAGGCAATCGGATTTTTTTTTATAGGTTACGGAAATTTTAGTAAGCTGTGAAAAAGAAACATGAAATTCAATTCAATTTATAACCTGTCAAAACAAGAAAGGGCGCAGATCCACTAAAGCGGGATTTCCCCAGAAAGTGAAAGGGGGACGGTACTATGAAGTATTTTAAAACTTATTCCTGTTTTGGTATCTTTTCTTGTTAGATAGGTATATTATTTGTATTTTTTTCATTAGATTCATTTTCATGAATTTATTTGACTTTTTTCTTTTTCCTCATTTTTAGATCCTATTTTTCCTTATTTTTGCGCTTAGTCTCTTCCTTTTTTCTCTCAGTCAGTTTCCTTGCACTTTTTCTCGATTAGCTGTTATGTTCAAGTAAAATGAGTAGTTGGTATCTATATTTATCCTTATTTAGTATGTATTGTTCTCATCTTATTTTTCATGCTCTTACTCTCCATTTATTGCATGGAAGTTTATTATTCACACATAAAAGGTGATTGCCCCCCCCCCTCCCAAAAAAAAAAGAAATCTAAACCTTAAAATTAGATTCTTTCTCGGTCCTGTTAAGGAAGAGCTAAGAAGACTAAAACAAATATAGCCTTTTGAGCTTCGTCCTATGAAATATTCTGCCTCTTTGTGAGTTCTGGATGTTCAAGCGTCAGAAGGAAGGAAAAGTTTATGTCTTGGGATTATCTGGATTCCAATAAGTATTTGTGAGTGTGGCACAGATTATGTACAAGGGCTTCTCCAGGACCCATGGACAGTTAGATTTCTTATTCTGGTCGATCCAGGGAGAGGGGTAGAAGCCCGTGGACCGGTTGAATTTTTAATTTATCAATCATATGAATAGAGCAATAGGACCAATGGTGGTAGATCTTCAGTACCAAGACCATGACGATTCCTAAGTGTGTTATTAGTCGTTGCAGACCGTTTAGGTGTAATTAGTCTTTCTCGAGGGAGCACGTCCAGATTTATGTTTAAAACTTAAGAACAAGTATGAATAGTTAACCAATTTTTTTATTTTTCATTTTCTTATGTGAAATTTAACATTTTTCTGTTACCACACTTTTTGAAATCTAACTGGTGCTAGTGAAAGACCTCAACGACATCTAGCGTTTGGCGGCGCTTGGCATTTTTTCAGTGTAATAATACGAATAGCTAATTTAATGTTTTTAGTTGATAAAATTAGTGTAGTAATAAGTGTCTGATCTTAGTTCCTGACAAAAAAAAACGGTTACAAAGCTTCAAAAAATGCCAAGTCTCGCCAAATGCTAGATGGCGCTAATGGTTGTTGTTTTTTTACCGACAACTGGCACCAGTTTCCAGTCTTATAAGTTACCCATACTCTTTGAGCATCATTGTTTTCCACAGAGAAGCACCGTTCATTTCTAAATATAGTCTTTATTCAGTGGAAATAGGAGTTCATTTTATGTTCTTGTTTGTTTTTTTTTAGGATTTACCAGATTTTAAAACTCTGCCTGTGTATAAGAAAGCCCATTTAACGACGAATCAGTTGTTGGATTATATTGACTTCAGTGATCACCAGTTTCACTTTTTAGATCAAGTAGCTCGGTTTCGGCCAGACATTGCCTGGAAAAATGTAGTCCCTCCTTTTGGAAGCCATGCAATGATTGCAGGTAACTAACCACAGTGTGTAGGCTAGTAATACTTTAGATAAGGTAGTTTTTATTTCTAAAAGATGCCTATCACAAGCTCAGATAGGCCAAATTCGCATTTTAGATATAAACTCAAAAACAAACACAGGAAAAACAAAAATATGATAAGCTTGGTCAAAATAATTGCTTGGTCTATTTTATTTCATTAGCATTAACTAAACTTGACTTTTTAGAAAGGCCCATATAATGCAAGAGTACCAATGATTTTTTTTTTTTTTTTTTTTGATAATTGATGAATAAAGAGTTCAAAAGGTAAGATAGAACTTGATGGCGATGTGGGGTTTTGTGAAATGCCGGTATAATTTCAGCTCCCCCTTCCATCACAGATTTGGATGCCCCCCTAGACAAGATATTGCCTACGCCCATGGGGGAGAAAAAGAAAAACTCATGATTTATTTTTTGTTATTTTAATAATCAAATAGGTCACAGACTAGATACAACAGTTAACTCTCCATATAATAATAACAAAACCAAAATAAACATTATTACTTTTATTCAAATAGGTCATGATGCATATAGAGTAAGTTGAGGCGACCATAAAAACATCAGCTATTAATACTCTTCCTGATAGAAAAAAGGAAAATTTCTCATTCCTCCCCCCCCCCCCCCGCCACCCCACTAAAGAATTCTCCTTCTATCGGACAATAATTCTCGTTTTCCCAAACTTGAAACGGCCGTATTCTGGGACCGATATTGGATACAGTTTCTATATTAAGAATTGCTATATCTTATTATTCGTTCTAAGGGCTTTTTACTTTGTTTTTTTCATGGGTCCTGTTTTGAAAACTCTGTTTTTATCTTCCGTATGAACAAATTTTCATTGAAACGTATATGTCTACCGTATTTGAATTTGCCAGGTTTTTTTTATTCTTAATTTATTCTTAATAATATACTCATGATAACATATTCAAAATGAGAAAACATCCATGACAAAATGTTTATAACAAAAAATAGTCAAAATGGAAAAATGTTCATTGAAAAGTATATGCTTACCACATTTAATTTGGAATACGTAAGGTTGAGTCAGGTTGACAAGTGCCGTGCTTTAAAATGCACGGTTTCATGATGTGATTTTGAGGTTGTTCTTCACTTACACGATAAAATGCTTATAAGCTTTCTAGAAGTTTCTCAAGATTAAATCTCCTGCTTGAATTCGATAAATGTGTGTATACATATTTTTTCTCTAAAACGGCACAATATTTTTTTTCCAAAAATGGGCGTACTGACATTTTCTGGTGTGAAAAAATGATCTACGTATGTTACGACTTCGGGAAACTTCGAGTCCCCCTTAATTTTCCCCTTCGAAACCCCCTTAATTTTCCCCATTTTTCCCTTCGAGTTCCCCTTAATTTATGTTATAAATCCACGGCTGAATGAACTTAGCTCACTTGAAGCAATTTTAACCTAAAGGTCGATTATAAGGGTTTGGTATTTGTATGATAAACGCCCTACCGCTCAAGTTGTTCATTCATTGACGCATTATAGAACTGTTTTTTTTTTTTTTATAGTTTCTTTCAGCTTAACGTGAGACAAGACAAAGATAAGTGACAGAATAGATGAAAAATATGTCACCTGGGCTATATATTTGCTATATTTGCACGTTTGGGGGGGGGGGATTAAAGTATTTGGACAGTGTTAAGTTAGAAAACAAATCTTACTTCATAATATGCAGAATAAGTTTACCTTACACATTAGGCATGCAGACCCGCTATACTTTACAACTTATACATTATTTTTCAAGGTGCAGTTTGCCGTGGAGGAGGTGAATACGCCGGACACCGTTTTTGTATTTAAAATTCTCTTTGCAAACCAGGCCCCCTGGTACTTATATAAAATGCTAGACAAAATTGTTTCGTTAGGAGGATTGTTACCTCGTTACTGCAACATGTTGTCAAACTGTACCGTACAGATATATTTTTTCAAATATCACGATAATATTTTCTATATATATTCCTCTCAACATTCCTTTTCTATCTTATTCCTCTCTTTTTTTCTCTCTTATTCAGTATTTTTCCCTCTCTTTTTTTGCAGGAAATCAGCATTATATGACTTTCGACCGAAAATATTTCGAATTTGCCGGTGAATGCAGCTATCTCCTTGTTAATGATTTTGCAGACGGAAATTTTTCAGTGGCTGTTAACTACGAAGGCAGTTCTGGAAAATTCACAAAAAAATCTTTAAGCGTTATCAGCAACGGACATCAGCTAGAAATCACCTCTTCTAAGGTCGTGGTTGATGGCAAAAGAGTAGAGCTGCCTTATGAGGTAAGAAGCTCAAAATTGAAATCTAGAGGAACAGTCCTGAGACTACACTAGCCTAAAGATGTAAAAGGTATAGGAAACTTATCAGGGGGAATCTCAAGATGATCTCCGAAAAAAAATATGTTAATGCTATCTAGTATTTCCTAGTAAAACCCCGTATCTACCTCCAATGTTTCCCAAAGTGTGGGGTGCGACCTTTCATTGTGTCATATTAAAATTATTCTGGATCGCGAAAAATAAATCGTAAATGCACAGAAAAAAAGTCTACTTCATATAATTTTTTTTTCATCAGTTAGACAGTAGGAATAGTACCAGTGTGTGTATATGCACTCTTTTAATGCAATAACTCTATGTTGATTGCGAAAAATCTTGAAACCGTAAAACTAAGGGATATGTTTTATTTATCATACCTATTTTAGTAAATCCTTACTTTTTTTGTGTTTTTTCTACTCATAACGGTACAGTGACTATCGATGCTCTGGCAACACTAGTATAACAATGACAGAACTTTTGTTGTGTTATGTGAACACTTTTAAAATTTGTAAGAATATTTTTGTTTCTTGAAAACAATCATTAATATTTTATTTCCTAAATAATGTGTGCCTTTCAATCAGTGAGGGCTAGTATGGGCTCAAAGAAATGGTTGGGGTCCATCAACAGATCAGTCAATAAAAGGAAGACTTTTGACTAGTAGGAGTGTATGCAAATGTGAAAAAAAGAGGGGTAAATAGAGAAATAAAGAAAAAACTGATTTGAAAATAATAAAACTAACGATTTTGACTAGTATGTTTTTTTTTTTGGGGGGGGGGGGTGCAGAAGCATTTCTGTAAAATATTTGAATATTTTTTTTTTACTAGATTTGAGTTTGTGCTTTGTAATTAAGTTTAGTTAGTAAGTAAAAGGGAAGAAGGAAAAAAAGGATACGGCACTAGACTCTTACAGTCCAAACCCGCGGTGATGATCTTCATTTCAAGGCCCTTCAGCAATAAAGTGCAATGGGGGGTTGAAGGCCAGCCATCCTGTGCTTTCGTACATCCTACCTGCTTACCTTCCCCTGGTTAGTAAGTAAAATTACTAAATATTCATTTTTTTTCTTTGTACATCCCCCAGAGTTAGATTGAATCCAAAGGAATTTCCCCCTACCTATTAAATTTTGGTAAATGAAGACACTTTGTTTTTAACAGAAACAATGATAAAACGCTTCTTTTCTAAATACAAAAACAGTTGTGAGCGTTAATAGTGAGTCGTGACCGTTAATAGTGAATTTTGAGCGTTAATAGTGAGTCGTGACCGTTAATAGTGAGTCGTGACCGTTAATAGTGAGTTTTGAGCGTTAATAGTGAGTCGTGACCGTTAATAGTGAATTGTGAGCGTTAATAGTGAGTCGTGACCGTTAATAGTGAGTTGTGAGCGTTAATAGTGAGTTGTGAGCGTTAATAGTGAGTCGTGACCGTTAATAGTGAGTTGTGAGCGTTAATAGTGAGATGTGAGCGTTGATAGTGAGTTTTGAGTGTTAATAGTGAGTTGCTAGCGTTAATAGTGAGCTGTTAGCGTTAAGAGTGAGTTGTGAGCGTTAATAGTGAGTTGTGAGCGTTAATAGTGAGTTGTGAGCGTTAATAGTGAGTTATGAGTGTTAATAGTGAGTTGTGAGCGTTAATAGTGAGTTGTGAGCGTTAATGGTGAGTTGTGAGCACTAATAACGTGCAAATACATTTCATATAACGAAGATTGGTTTATAACTAATAACTTATAACTAAGATTGGTTAGTAAGTATTAGCAGTATTTATTTTCTGAATTTCTTGAAATAACTTGTGATTTTTTACCGAATGTGGTTGTACCGAACCAGTGGTCATAGAATATCGCGTGAGACATTATTCGAATAGTAATATAAAGTGTGAATGCGCTTAATCAGAACAAAACCTATCACTCCTCAGAAAGATGCCGCTGTCTGCTATTTTAGTGCCTTAAAATAATAATTTTAGCCCACATTAGGCCTAAATTATATCAAGGGAAATTTTTTAGATAGCCAATCCGCTTCAAACTGTCGATACGTCGTTTATTTAACCTTCTAGGTTCAGGGACCTTATATCCGCACGGTGACGGGTTTATCGTCAAGTAAAAGTGGCTCTTATGTCTTAGTGAGTGAATGTCAGAAAACATGATGAGTAGCAGTGTTTATGCGGGTACCTACCCAGGAATATTGTCAGGGGGGACAATAATAAAACTAGGGGGGGATAATAAATAAAACATTTTTATTCCATAATTTGAATACGAAATGTCAAGAAATTAAAGAAACTTTCGCTTCAGGAGAGGCCAGATCCCCCCCCCTCCCCGGTCCGGTGTACGTTCCTGTGTTAGTGGTTGATATTTAATCCAATTTCTTTTGATATTTTTAGTTTAAAGAATAGTCGTTTTTAGTTTCTGTTCTATTAATTTAGGAAGGGAACATTTCAATATATTTGGATGGCCATAGAATAACGTTAAAATCCTCTAGCGGAACGAAAGTGGAGTGCAACCTCTATCGAGACACTTGCACTGTGCATATTACTGGTTGGAGTTTTGGGAAAACAGCTGGGCTGTTTGGTATTTATAACTACGAAGCCTCTGATGACCTTACTATGCCAAATAAAGAGGTAAATTGTGTGACTTTTATTGCTCTTATTAGTTTTTTTTTTTCAATGAAAAAAATTTGCATTTATTATTATTGCCCTTATCAATTTTTTCTTTTTTATATTTCTAAGAAAATGCTTTTATAAGTATTTTCACTTATAAGTGTTTGAAAACATTTACTTTTATGGCTCTTATTAGTTTTTCTATGGAAGAAAGGTTTCTCTTATCAGTATTGCTTTTGTTATTATTTTTTTTTTTTTTATAGTCCTAAGAAAACACTTATATGAGTGTATTCACTTATAAGAAATAAGAACGTTTATAATAAAACACTTATAAGTGGATGAAAATGCTAATTTTATTGCTCTTAGTTGTTTTTTCTTCTTTTTATAATTGTAAGAAAACACCTACATAAGTGTTCTCACTTATGAGACATAAGAATACTTATAAGAAAACATTTATAGGTGTTTGAAAAGACTTGTTTTATTGCTCTTATTAGTTTTTCTGTAAAAAAACTTCTGTTTCTGTTCTTCTGTTTTTAAAAGTTCTTCTGTTTTTACGTTTTCATCTGATAGGTCGTCACTAATTCTGATCAAGTGACAGTTACTCTTGTTCCTAAAGTCCTACACCCCCCCTCCCTAATTTTGAATTCTGTTGAATCATCACTCCTGGTAATTAGATAACATTACGAATATAGAACAATGGCAAATAAGAAATTAGTTTAGGGAACAGGACTTGCGTCTAATCACCCCGCCATGTAAGTGACAAGGCGATCCTTCTCAGATTGCGTATCGATAAGAAAGAAAATTGTTTACCCTTTACGAGGTTCAAGTCGCAACCATGATGACTTCTTTACTTTTTATATTTCTCGATGTCATTTTTGTTATTAATTCTACCTTTTTTCATTCACTATCTAATCCTTAATGGTTTTTTAACATGATTTATAATAACGGAGAACTTGCAATTTTTTATTTTCTTCAACTGTGAATATCGTTCTTTGTAAGGTTGTACTAGCTTTGATCTATTATCATTAATTCGTTGTTGTAAGCTTGTTTAACTTCTGTATTTTTTGTTTTCATGTGATTGGTCTTCGTTAATTCTGATCAAGTGATAGCTACTTTTGGCTCTAACCCCTCGCCTCTCATTGCAAGTCTCTTGAATTGGAACTCTTGGGTAGTTAGTTAAATATTATGGTCAGGGTCAAATTCAGGATTGTTTTTTTTTTGGGGGGGGGGGGCGGGTGCAATTTTTTTTTAAGCATTAAAAATGTTTATATTTATTTTTGTTACGTTTTTAAATGTAAGTGACAAGGTGATCTTTCTCAAATCGCCTATCGATATGAAAGAAAAGAAATAAGATCCACCTCTGACAGACAAATACAAAACGGGCCTTTTTCATGCAACTGCTGTTCACCAACTGGATTTAACAGCCCAAATGTTCATTGCACAAGTGTTTTACAAATTTGAGTTTAATGGCATTTATCTTTTAATGGGAGGTAGCGGAAATGACCACTTTTTAAACAAAACTGCAATAAGCCAATGGCAGTGTGCTGGTTGTGTCCTGGAAAGTATACCATTATAGACTTATAGACTTGAGACATTATAGACTTATAGACATTATAGACTTGCCTAACAGTGTAGTTGGATCTTCAACATCTCTAGTTTATACAACATATCAACATATTCTTCAAAATATTCTAGTTTACAGCTATCACAGCTTATACTTTGTATCACTCTTACAGTTACGTGGAGACGACGAAATAGACTCATTTGCTCACTCATGGAATGTTGGATCCTCTCGCTGTCGGGTTAAAAACGTTGCCTCCATTGCAAAGCCAGGGGCTGATGCCAAAGGAGAAAAGATATGTAACACATTGTTTGAAGATGAAACCTCCTTCTTGCGTCCCTGCTATAACCTTGTAGATGCTACACCTTACAAAACAATGTGCTATAATGATTTAGCAGCGTTAACTAACAGTGCCAAGCAAGATCTTGGAGCTTGCACAGCTGCCACGGCATATGCAATGGAGTGTCGACAGCATGGTGTGGACCTTTGGGTGCCACCTATGTGTGGTAAGTTAAATTAACTTAAGGCAATAATCCATTCCAGTGGCGAATTTGTAACAACGGAAAAAATTGAAAAAAACTTATTAGCAGCTCTTATGAACAACAGTTTTGATTTTTTAGTGCTGTTCATTTTTTGTGTTTTAAGCATTGAAGGTAAAACAATTTGGTCAACGTAAAGCTTAGAGCAATTATATATATATATATATATATATATATATATATATATATATATATATATATATATATATATATATATATATATATATATATATATATATATATATATATATATATATATATATATATATATATATATATATATATATATATATATATATATATATATATATATATATATATATATATATATATATATATATATATATATATATATATATATATTATTACTCCAAGATTTAAGTATATACAGTAGACACAACCAAAATTGTATGGGCAAATGCGGATTATCTTCTTAACTAGGGAACATTGATGCTTGATGACCAGATGTCCTGATGGAAGCGTCTTCTGTTATTTTTTTTTTTTTATTATAATTGAAATAATTAGCAATTATTTTATTGCTAATTTGCCAAAATATGCCGAATTAAAACTAGAAATAAATTTGGATGAACCTGAATAGCTGAAACAAAATGTTTCTTTTTTTTTACTCGTGAAAAGTTTGGAAAAAAAGAAAGACAATTCCCTGAACTAAAATTAGGATATTGGAAGCATGGTTATAACAGTTGTCAAGTATGTCCATGAAGCGCGGGCACTTCGACTGTTTGAGGAAGATATGCTAACTTTTTCTAGAAGAATTGTCTAATGATAGTTTTAGATTCTTCTGGGTGAAAAGGGGTTATTGGGAATGGATTAAAGGAAATGGATACTTCATGGGAGGCAATAGAGAATGAATGTTTGAACACAAAGGGATGGGGGGAGGAGTGTGCATGTATTGCAATGAGTTTTTAGTAATAGGTTTACCTATTAAAAATCAACATTTGATATAACGCTTTGTGGCTGTCTTTTCTGTTGGACAGAGATCGTTTTTTTTGGATGTCAGAGGTATTTATGTATTCCATAAATATATGGAATACATATATGTATTCCATGCATATATATATACAAAGGCACCGGCAGCAAATTTTCCGGGGGGGGGGCAGACGCCAAAATAGCAGTTGTGGTTTCGTGACAGTTTAGGCGGTTTAGGGCACCAAACTACGACTTTACCCCGAAGAGGTAAAGAATTTATAATCAATTTAAGATCCTGACAAGCTAATTGATTTAAAAGTATCAATAACTATATTTTATGCTTCCCAGTTGCAGAAGAAGTAATGCCACACGGTGGCAGTACTGGATTCAACCAAGTTGATTCGCTTTATTTGTAATGAAATTAGGCTACGTTTAGTGATCTGTAATTGCGTATCAGCTATAATGAGGGGGAGGGGGTGAGTCATTGTTTAGTTAGGGGTAGGGTAGATTCCTGCAAAACTATATTTTGATATACAAACTACTTACTCTTCATGAGGCTTCAGATAAACGTTGAAAGAGGAAGGGGGAGTAGGAATTAATTAGAATGTTTCTCTATACAGCTAATATGTTACATTCCCATATCTACCAGCAGAGAGGTGGAAAAGGCAAGGCAGGTCATCATCAGCCTCACCATGAAATTTCCTTGGGGTGGCAAACACTGCTAGGAACTTAGTTTTCGGCAATTTAAATGGTAATATCTTTCTCTTTCTATTTATACGAAGTAGTTTAATGTATTTAAAAAAATATATGTAATGTATTTATCGATAAGAAAATCCTATTGTAGAGGTTTTGATGGCTTCAGTTATGTAGAAGAAAAAAATCTCACAGAATTTCCATCCGTACAAACAATAATCCTCCTTTTCTTCCAACCAAAATTCTTTAGTAGTAATATTAACCAAAATTACTATTCATCGCCAATTTTTAAGTATATTGAAATTTTATCCAAAATTGAAATTACAAATTATATATATATATATATAGTGACCAAAGCAGGATTGTACCGTGATATACAGACAGACCTATATAAGTGATATAAGCAAGAACACTGTACAATGTTCTTGTACAACCCGATGACATTTTAAGTGTTGACGTGGCCTGTGCCATTTTTTTTTTTTTCAAACTGACGTGATTTCATCCAAATATCAAGACTTATCAGAAATTCGCACGTTTGTAAGCGGTTGATTGGCTCGGACGTAAACTAAATAATAAACAACATGTCCGAACGTGAAAAGGGTGAAAACATTTTGGGGCTAATTCAAAAATAAATTAAAACAGACAGTTTGTGACTAATTGATAAAACTAAGAGATTTTAAAGTTAGGATTTATTGAAATTTAAGATATATTATAAATTCAAGGTTATGCACAAATAAGGGGCTAAAATATATCTGCTTAAAAAAGCTACCCTATAGCCTAGGGTGTGGACAACCTTCTTTCGCAAAATATGCCAAAGAAGGTTGAATTACGTGGAATTACATAAGAAATTAAAAAAATCATTTATATATGAAGATTTTGGGGTGGGGGTCATCAAGGGGGGGGGGGTCAATTCAAAAAATGTAAACGAGAGTGCCAAATGTACTTTTGAAGTCTGGGAGGGGCAATTTTATTATTTTTCTTCAATTAAAATGCCAAAAAAAGTATTTTTTGAAGTCTAGGTTGCAATTGAATCCTCCCCCCCCCCAAAAAAAAAAAAAAAAAATTGACGCCCTTGTCTTGCATAAATGCCTGCCATGGTAGTTTTGACTATCTAAAATTTCGAAAGTCTTGCAAATCTATAGCATTTATATTCCCCGCATTTAAGCCTTTTCGGAAACGTATTTTGTTATTTTGTTATGTATTCCATTTTGTATAAGTCTATTAGATATGTTTTCGTTAAAATCTCTTCAGAAGGAGCTGCAACTTCTACTAGGTGATTGAGCATAGTTTTACCATATTAGGGGATTGAGAAATCATTGCTAGAATTGTTCCCAGAAATTCTTGGTTGTACACTCAGAGAGTATATGCGCCCCGTTTGGGCACCATGCCTATAGTCATAAATTAATTTTATTTCTAGTGAGATGTGAATTAAAGGGTGGGAATGTACTGCGAGCTGGTGAAACCATTGGATTTGGTGATGATTCTTCGCCAGCACCCAAATCGGCAGACATAGTTCTGCTTGTCGAACAGAAAAGATGTCTGAAAAATACAAGAATTGGAACCATATCTATGGATATTGATCACGCCCTGAAGGCAAGTTTCTTTTTAATTTATGTATTATTGCATTTCTTTTGTACTTGCCGCTCAATTTATGTATTAGGGGGTTAATTGTATAACTTAGATTTTATTATAGACGGAAATACAGTTTTCGTATTTGAAATTCTGAGATAATAACGTTTAAAGTAACATGAATGATAAAAAAAATTGTTGAAAAAGATGCAAAATGTCCATATTATACATTGTGATACAATTTCCTCATCGCCCTTATTGAAACCTTTTCCTTTGGAGCGTTTTCCATTTGTAGGGTAGTTAAAGCTTATTAAAAAAAGAAGTAAATGATTTTCGGTATCTGGGTATTGTTTTAAAGCAAGATGACAATTGAGAAAGGGAAACAGTGCTTCGGGTAAGCAATCCTGAATAGGGCTCTCCCAGCTAAATAATGTATGGCGGTGCTTCAAGTACCCCCAAAAAGCTCAAGTTACGGTTGTTAAATAGTAATGTTTTATCGGCACCACTGTACGGCTGTGAATCACGGAGCATGAATCAAGAGCAGTACACTGGACTAAAAGAATACTGAATGAATACTGAAATAATTCTAAGTACTGAATACTGAAATAATAAATGAAATAATTGAATACTGAATACTGAACACTGAATACTGAATACTGAATACTGAAAGAATAAATGAAATAATTGGATACTGAATACTGAAATAATAAATGAAATAATTAAATACAGAATACTGAAATAATAAATGAAATAATTGAATACTGAATACTGAAATAATAAATGAAATAATTGAACACTGAAATAATAAATGAAATAATTGAATACTGAATACTGAAATAATAAATGAAATAATTAAATACTAAATACTGAATACTGAAATAACAAATAAAATAATTTAATACTGAATACTGAATACTGAAATAACGAATGAAATAATTGAATACTGAATACTGAAATAATAAATGAAATAATTGAATACTGTGTACTGAAATAATAAATGAAATAATTGAATACTGAATACTGAAATGATAAATGAAATAATTGAATACTGAATACTGAAATAATAAATGAAATAATTGAATACTGAATACTGTGTACTGAAATAATAAATGAAATAATTGAATACTGAATACTGAAATGATAAATGAAATAATTGGATACTAAATACTGAATACTGAAATAATAAATGAAATAATTGAATACTGAATACTGAAAGAATAAATGAAATAATTAAATACTGAATACTGAAATAATAAATGAAATAATTGAATACTGAATACTGTGTACTGAAATAATAAATGAAATAATTGAATACTGAATACTGAAATGATAAATGAAATAATTGAATACTGAATAATGAATACTGAATGCAGGTTAGAGCCCAGACCAGCAGCCTCTAATCATTAATAAAGTTCATAAGAGACGTTGGAGATACTGGGGACATATAACAAGAATGAAATAGGGAAGACTCCCATATGGCATGTGTTGCTAGAAACCGTTCTTCGCAGAAGCAGTAGGCAGGCATAACCCTTGGTCTGTCACTCGAAAAAGAAACTGCACAGTCAAGTAGATCAATGGAGGAGCTCTGGTTACTGGCCCAAGACCGAGTGACGTGAAGGTCAACAGCTGCTGTCTTATGCACCTCAAGCCGTGGGAGGAGTAGGAAGGCCAGCTTATAGAATATTATAAACATTATTATTTACATTATACCTTATAATTTATAAGAAGACAACATTTGAGGTGCTGTCTATGCACCTCAAGTCTAAGTAAGAAGAAATATAAGCTTGTGGATGTGAAAGTATATCTAGGGATGTTGGTCAAGACCTTTTTTGTTATGCCTTCAGTGTGAGACAGTAGTTTGGAAATTATTCTTCACGATATGATATTGACCCTAATAATGAAGTAAAGGCTCCTTTTATGAGGCTCCTTTTTCTTCAGGCTCCTTTTCTTCAGGCTCTGAGGCTCCTTCTCTTCAGGTTGTAATGATAAAGTTCAAGCTAAAGGTCAATGGTAAAGGAAATTTATAGGATAACATAGGAATAGAAATAAATGACAAGGATGTCAAGAACATACATAGAGTCCCTTAGAAATTCATGAATCCAAAAAATACCGATTATCTCCCTTTTTAGCTTTAAGGATTTCGCAATATACCTTATTGATAGCCTATTGATAGATCACCTTATGCCTTATCGATAGCTCACAAATAGTGGTGGGCTGTGATTTGTTTTCCCTTAATCAAAGGGCAAAAAGAATCGTTTTTCCAAAAATTTAATTTATTTTCTGTTTGAAAAATAAATATGATGTATTTGCAAAATTAGTCATTGGCAGAAATATAGGTAGATACGTAGTGGGGGGAGGGTGACAAAATCCTGTCTCTGAGCTACTATCATTATTTCTCTTTTCTCGTTTATTACTTATACAGAGGCTTTGGTATTTTTTACTTTTTTTGTTTTTTTTCAAGAATTATCCTGAACGTATTTTCTTGATTTTTCTCGAAATTATATCTAAAACATAAGTATAATGTTGACCAAAAAAACAAGTTCCATAACAGTTAATGGGTCTTGTAAAATCCTAATTGGGAGACTATAAAACTAAGTTTTACATTTATTTTTTCTTGAGTGTAGGGTCAAATTTAGAACCGATTCCTTCATTCAAAACAGGGAGATTTAATTCAGTTGTGAGCCCTGGATGCTAGTTTGAACCCTTTCAGGGCCAAAATGGCCCATCTTTGGTCTCAGAAACTCTTGAAAAATTAGACCTTGGCCTTCACAAAGTATATCATTATTTTATTTTTAATATTTTTTAAAAATATATCTGTTTAATTTCCACTTCTATTTTCCAGGAAGCCGGTTATCTCGGTAACCGTTACGCTGTTGTAACTTTTGGTGGAAAAGGTGTGTTTAAGAGCCCTCATAGCAGAACAGCTGACAGTGAGATTTGGAGCAATAGAAAAATTGTTCAAAAAGCATTTGAAGGGTAGGCAAGCATTGGTTTGAAAATTATTATTGATTAACTACTTTTTTTATTTTTGGTACAATATCACACACAGACTTACCAGTTTGTAATGAAAAACTGACCAAAAGAATAAAAAAATTTGCTAGCTGATCGTGGTCATTGACAAAATGCTCTTAGCTTTGTCTATGTTAGTATGTGTTTAGTACCAAGTGCTTGTTTTATACTTTTTACCGAAATACTTTTATACTTTGATAAAATTATTATTTGACAAAGTATTATTATTTAGAGTGAATAAAGGAGGTAAGGGGGAACAGAAGAGAAGTAAGAAGGATTATTAAATGTAAAAGGCGGTAATTTTTCTGTTAAATCTTCTTTAGTAATGTTTTCGGGACTGAAATAGGGTAGAGGGGGGGGGGTTATAACCCCAGGACCCTGGCTGAATTAGTCTCAATTAACTAGTGCTTATTGGCTTCCGTTTGCTTTAACAATTCATGTGCGAATTAAGCTGTTTTAATTGGCTACAACAGAATAAAACTCACCTAGTTCTAATCTAGCCATACACAGAGGGAGTAAATCAGAGTGAATCTTGAGGTAGTTCTTTATTATATTAGCTGGATAACAAACAGTTCGTGGTATAGTAAGAGTGACTCGTCTCAATAGTAACCGAAACTTCAAAAAACGGACTTTGATACCAATAGATGCATCAAAAGAATCGGATTTTTATCCTGATTTTAAATATATAAGTTTCATCAAGTTTAATTTTACCCATCAAAAGGTATGAGCCTGAGAAAATTTGCCTTATTTTCAAAAAAAGTGGAAAACAAGGCCGTATCCAGGGGGGGGGTGTATCCGGTTTGACCCCGCCCCCCCGAAATTTTTTACCGAGTCGAAAATAAGTCCAAAATTAGTAAAACCTAGTTAAAAATCAGTAAAATTAGTCGAAAACTGAGTCAAAAATTAGTAACCCCCCTCCGAAAAAAAATCCTGGATCCGCCCTTGGGAAAACACCTCCGAAAAATCATAGAATCTTAACGACAATCACACCATCAGATTCAGCGTATCAGAGAACCCTACTGTAGAGGTTTCAAGCTCCTATTTGCAAAAATGTTATTTTTGCTAATGGTATTTTTGCTAGAAAATGGTATTTTCTAGAAAATGGTATTTTTGCTAGAAAATGGTATTTTCTAGAAAATGGTATTTTCTAGAAAATGGTATTTTTGCTAGAAAATGGTATAAAAAAAATGGTATTTTTGCTAGAAGAAAGATCACGGATGCGTGCTTATTTGTTTGTTTATTGTTTTTTTTTCTCAGGTATAGTAAAGAATGTCATCACATCGTTATACTATAACGTTATTTATGGTTTTAGCCTGCGATTATGGTCTCATTCATCATCTTGCATATGAAGATGTAATTTTTTGTAAAAAAAATTGATTTTATTTATAATATTGTGTTCTGGTACTTGCAGAAGCACGTAAATGTGCCGATTTCCTTTAAAATGAGCCTTTTACCCGTGCAAAAAAGGAATTGTCTCTGTTGTTCCAGTCAAGGGACTAAGTTTCCTGAATGAGATTTTTGGCCATGGCGATTTCAATGGTGTAGTTTCTGTTTTGGCCCGACGCAATTTTTTAGGAGCTTAAATTTCCTTCAACTTGTAGTATTTTATTATTAAGACTAATATAGTTAATATTTACCATTTCTGAATCAGCTAGAAATCGCAATTTGTTCTCACTTGCCATTGTTTTTCACCTTTTTTTTTATCTTTGGTTACTATGGGTCGTTGTTCGTCCTTTTCTAGGTTGCAGCTTCCGCTTCTACCATGATCCAACTAAGAAAAAGCCGAAAGCTTTTTCCTCAGTTTGATATATTGTTAAAGAAATTTCTGTTATAGACAAGTGTGATTTTTTTTTTTTTTTTTTTTTTTTCCCAACTAGACCTAATTTTTATTTTTTGGGTATAATTTAATGTTTATATGCCTAATTAGGCTTAAAATTAACTCATTTTGGAGCTTAATATCCCATTCTCTAACAAAAATAATTCAAAGAGACCAATGCGCTACTTACCTGTTACAATTAGCAAGCTGTAATTTCCAATTTGTAAAATAGGTGAATTGCCTATCAGATTTACTGGATCCAGAATTTCATAAAAAATTGGGCATTTGATGTTGTTTTGTTTTTTGTTTAAATATCATCGTTCCAGTGGCAGCTGTGACATAGTATAGAATGAACCACAGTAGGCTACCGTAGTAAGAAAAATTAAAAAACCTGTTTTAATAAATACTGGCTAGTGAAAAAAATTTTCGATTTGTAGCTGATTCAAGAATACCTATTTAAAACCCACAAGCTCTGCCATAATCCCATTCAGAGTAAAAAGTACAAATGCTACCTTTTACCAGCCATTTACCAGGATTACCAAATTTCATTTGTTCATCGAGGGTATAATGAAAGAGATTATTATTAGACATTTATTTTACAATTTACTCTGATATCAAACAGTTCATGGTGACGAACTGTAAGTAAGGTGCGACCCGGCTCAATAGTAAACAAATTCTAAGAAAATGGAATTTTAATACCAATAGATATATCAAAAGAATCAGATTTTTATGCTGATTTCAAAATTAATAAGTTTTATTAAGATTATTCTTACCCATGAAAGGTTACGAGCCTGAGAAAATTTGCCTGATTTTTGAAAAAAGGGGAAAACCCCCTAAACGCCTTAGAATCCTTATGAAAATCACACAATCAGATTCAGCGTATCAGACAACTCAGCTGCACAGGTTCCAAGTGCCTATCTGAAAAAATGTGGATTTTTTTTGCCAGAAGAAAGATCATGGATGCGTGTTTATTTGTTTGTATTCCCCAGGGGTGATCGTATCGACCCAGTGGTCCTAGAATATCGTAAAAGAGCTCGTTTGAACGGAAATTAAAAGTTCTTGTGCCCTTTTTAAGTGACCAAAAAATTGCAGGGCAACCAGGCCCCCTCCCACGCCCCTTGTTTTTTGCAAAATCGTCCGATAAAAATTTTAAGATAGCCATTTTGTTCGGAATAGTCGAAGGCGAATTTTCTACTGGTTGGATTTTCCACGGGGATAATTTTTCATGGGGAGGGAAGTTTCCAGGGGGAGAATTTTTCAGGGGAAGTTTTACACTGGGCGAATTTGCCAGAATTCCTATACAAAATTCTTCGTATGTCTTGCTTTCTCAATGCCTACTCAATTGCCTACTCTCATTGCTCACAATTGCCTACATCTCATTTCCTACTCAATTTTACGCATGGAGATGTTAAGGGTAATTATCGAGGGTAAATTTTCACCAGGATTCAATTGTCAAGAGAATAAATCTTTGGGAAGGAGGGATTTTTCAGTGGAGGAGCAGCCAGGTTTCCGGGCATTTTTTAAAAAAAACAATCAGAAATTAAATAAAAAAACAAGTTTTATCAATTGAAAGTAAGGAGCAACATTAAAACATAAAACGGACACAAAATTATTCCATATATGAAAGGAGATGTCCGCTTCTCAACGCCTCGCTCTTTACGCTAAACTTTGACTCTGTCTCACAACTCTACTTTTTAAAACAATAAAAAACTTTAGCGTAAAGAGCGAGGCGTTGATGAGGGAATAGCCCCTTTCATATATGGAATAATATCTGTTCATTTTAAGCTTTAAGCTTGCTCCTTACTTTCAGTTGAAAAAACTTGTTTTTTTTATTTAATTACTATAATATCGTCCTTAGTTAATCACAAACGGCACTATATATTGCAACATCCTTTCAAATGAGCCCTGTGTTTATAGTCACAAGAACTAGTCGCCAAGGAGGTATACGTCTCCTGAAACTAAACTTAAAGAGAATCATTAGATGACTTCGATAGAAGACCTACTCAAAAAATAGCTCCAGATAAATGTACAGCACTAAAAGAAGCTGTTTTTAAATACTCTTTCCAAAATCCTTCCTCTGTGAGGTAATCAGCTAGGGATATGCCTGACTGATGTAAAGAATCCCGACTGCTCACCAAGTCTGGACTGTATAAAACTTGTGAAGAGCCCGGACTGTTAACCTAAAACAAATATTTTTTTACGGTCTCTCTACGAAACCTCTCTATGAAAATATTTGTTACGGCCTATGAAAATATTTTTCTTATGAAAATATTTTCCATGTAAAAATATTTTTCATATGAAAATATTTTCCATATGAAAATATTTTTCATATGAAAATATTTTTTATGGCCTCTCTGTGAAAATTGGATCTACATACTAAATTAGATGAAACTAAAATTTGATAACGCAGAAACACGGATGGAACGATTTTAGGAAAACAGTTTATGAAGAAGCAAATGTTGCGTTAGGGAGGAAAGTTAGTAACACCGCTAGTTACTAGTGAAAACGCTTTAAGTTTAGTAGGAATGAGCATGGGTTTGTACAAGAAATGTTTGAGTGGTAGATCATATGCTTTGGTTAAGGTAGAGAGACTAGTAATTGGTCTTGTATTGAATCAGGAGTTAAGTAGGGTTGCGTTCTGTCGTCATTTATATGGATCATTTTGATGGAATTTGTCCCAAGGAACACGGCAAAGGATATAGGAGAACATGGAATGAAATGGGAAGGTAAACCCTACTCTTAGATTACACTTGTGATTTCAATATCCTAGATAAAATGTTAGCAGAATGAATGTTTTTTGAAGGTTTCGAGAGTTCAGGCTGCAAGAATAGACTTGAAAATTAATGCTAAGAAGACTAAGACGCTTGGAGAGATCGATCTAGTGGATAGCTTCACTCACCTGGGTAGTGTTATTAGTAAAGATGATGGATGCTGTCAAGATGTTAAAAGTAGAATAGCCAAGGCCCTGGGTATTTTTTTTCATTCCTAAATATCTATCTGTAGACCTTTCCATAAGTCTTCGAAGTCCTTTGACATTTACGTTATTCAATAAAATGACTGATATTATGCGAAAAAATTACTAAGCTTTTCTTAAAAACGTTTCAGACTCATCTTTAAGCCCATCTTAGAGGAGTTTTTCCTTTTGAGGCAGTTCATAGTAACGAACCGTAAGTAAGGAGCGACTTGGCACGATAGTAACCAAAACTCCAAAAACGAAATTTTGATAAACAAAAAAAAATCATTCAAAATAATTGAATGTTTATGCTGATTCCTAATAGATGAAATTTATTAATTTTAATGATACCGATCAAAAGCTACGAGCCTGAGAAAGTTTACCTGATTTTTGTAAAAGGGGTAATTCACCCTCCAAAAAGTCGAGCGACCTTAATAATTATCACACTGACAAATTCAGCATATCAAAGAACCCTACTGCAGAGGTTTGAAGCTCTGTTCTACAGAAATGTTGAATTTTGTATTATTTGCCAGAAGAAAGACCACGGATGCGAGTTTATTTATGATTTTGGTTTTCGTTTTATTTTTCCAGGGTGATCGTATCAAACCAATGGCTCTACAAGATTGGAAAAGGACTCGTTCGAACGGAAATCGAAAGTTCTACACTTTTAAGTGACCGAAAAGATTGGAGGCTAATCAGCCCCAAAGATTGGAGGGCTGGAAGCTATGCAGTTTCCTCATTGTTAACACATTGTCCATTGTTAACAATTTTCTACGGGGAATATCCTGCATGGGGAAGAAATTTTCCAGAGGGGGGGGGGGTATCTCCTGGCATGATTCGAAAAACAGTCTGAAATTAAATAAAAAAAAAGTTTCTTCTAATGAAAGTAAGGAGCAACATTAAAACTTAAAATGAACAGTGATTATTCCATATATGAGTGGGGCTGCCCCTTCCTCAATCGCCAACTTGGATAAGAATTATTTTTAAGAATTTCAAGACTTCAGCGTAAAGGGCGAGGGTTAAGTTAGGGGAGGCCCCCCTCATTTACGGAACAATTTGTTGTTGTTTTTTTTTAAGTTTTAATGTTGCTTTTTTACTTTCAGTTGTTTTTCTTTTTTTTTCTTTTTTTTTTAATTCTTGTAGGAGGATGCGAATTTCTGTATACTACTAATTTCTTTGGGCAACTTTAAGTGGAAGAAGTTTTGCATATCTGAGAGTGGTACATATTTATAATTTTTCAACATGAATTTGAAAATATGTTAAGTGTATACATCCCCAGACTTTAATAAACGCCTGGTTTCGACTATTTATTTTCATTATGTTCCAGACTCCCATTTGATGGCGATGAAGAAACTGACGCTATAGACGCCATAAATTATGCCACAAGATTGGCTTATCGCGCTGGTGTTTCCAGACATATCATCTCAATTTCGTGTGAGTCATCTTGTGAATCCAAGGATTATGGGGATGCTGTAACGTTATTATTGGAAAACGATTTCAAATTGCATATCCTTCGACCAGAGAAATTTCAATTGAAAGGAAAGAAAACCTTGGAAGATTCAAAGGTAATATTGAACAAGCCATTGAGCAGCTTCAAGGATAGGCGTAGTTTAGATGGTGCTTTTAAGTTAAATGACATATATATATATATATATATATATATATATATATATATATATATATATATATATATATATATATATATATATATATATATATATAGATTTAAATATAGATATAAATATAGATTTTCACTGTTGCTTGTCTTATGAAAGCAGAAAATTTTAGCCTTTTGTTGATGTCATGACCTCCAAATGGACCTTAAATTAGAAGTGGTCCCTTTGTAAAAGTACGTTTTTTTTTAATTGGACTGTAAAATTTCGCCTCAGCTTTTCTTTTATCATTATGAAAGAATGTCGCCGAATCTGTTTTTCTTTTGATTGTTCATGTGGTGGGACAAACACTTTTGTTTCTTTCAACGATTTATCTAGTCCAGTTTTGTGCTTTTACAATGTATGGAAAGCATTAACGACCACCCTTTTTTCTTTTAATTGTTCTGGTGGTGGGACAAAAACTTCCTCTTTTGCCTTGGCTTGTCTTTTGTCTTTATGAAAGACATATCGCCGAACCTTTGTTTCTTTCAATTGTTCAGGTGGTGGGACAAAAACTTCTTTTTCTTCTAACGATTTATCCAGTCTATATTTTTGATTTTCAAATGTATCGTAGGTATTTATGACCTTATCTATGTCAAAATCCAAAACCCAATGACCATCGCTATCATTTCCAATTTGTTTGCTTCGTTACACCTCGGCTTATCTTTCGTCATTATGAAATATATATCGCCCAACCTTTATTTTTTTTTAACAGAGGTATGGTAGGCATTGGTGACCTTACCCATGTCTAAATTCCAAACCCAATCATCAGCGTTATTGTTTTCAATTTTGACACGTTTTGATTCTCACTGTCCATGTTGATTTTCATTGCCTCACTGCTCTTCATTTTCATTTTTGACTCCCTCACTTGTTTGGTGTCGTATTTCTTCTAACCACGTGTGTGTGGTTAATTTTTCATTTTTAACACGCTCCAATTGTCGTTTTCGCATAGATAGATAGATATAGATTTATATAGATATATTTCTCACAAAAGCCACATGGGCCATGGATAATAGAAATACTGCGAAGTGTATAAAACATAATAATAAGTTCAAACACTTTGGAAAATAACACTACGATAGAAAACCCTCCCTATGTCTCATCCCCACACTCACAAAATTTCCCAAATTTATAATATCCACTTTGCAACTACTTCCTATTTGATTTTCTAAACAAATTTTATATATGACATCCCTCCCAAAAATTTCCCTTTTAAGTATCTTTAGTTCTTCACAATAACACATAAAATGTTCTAAACTTCAGACTCCCCGCACATAGGACAATATATATCTTATATACATCTTATATCCTTATATTATATACAATTATATACATCTTATATCCTTATCCCTGACGTGGGACGGAATTCTTCTAATCTATCCTCAATTACACCAAAAGCATTGAAGGTACACCCGCTATAAAAAGATGTTGACCCCCTTGTCACTGAAAATGACATGGATATAGTAGCCGATTGTTTCTTATAACTCTCTCTCTCTCTCTTGTCTCTATTAAATAAAAAAAAAGATTTTTTTTAACTGAAAGTTTTTTAACAGAAAGGAACATATCTTCTAACCGCCCGTGTCTTTGTTCTTCATTTTCATTTTTGATGCGTTTTTGGAATTTGATTACTTCATACAATTTAGCATTGACCTTTGCTTTAGCTGCCCGTAATGGTGTTGTCGCAATCGATGGTCCAGGTTGTCGAATTTCACATCTTATCACGTTTGATAGTTTAGGTGTTGGTTCCAAAGAATCATCATTTATAATAACTGCAACTGCAAATTTTCGTTTTTTGGGCCTGTCAACAGACATTATATTATATAGATAACTGTTGTGTTGGAAACTCAACAATCCTATTTATGCTATGCATGACATCATACAAGAAACTACGAATATGATGCCATCTATGATAAGAAATGATTGTATGATGCAACAACATAGTATATTCCCATCACCATTTAAAGGCTTATTCACACTAGCATCACAAATACATAGTTTAAATACCCGATCTTCATCAGACATTTATATACCGTCGACACCGACAGCTAGGTCGGAATTTTCTCCTAGAATTGCGTGTGCTAGAGAGTGGAATGCACTTCCGCAAGAGCTGAAGTCATATAGGTCTCTCGGCTCCTTTAAAAAGAATGTAAAAAAAATATCTAAAAGATTAAAAATCTATTTACTAGATTTATTTTATTATTATTATGTTTAGGATTTTTTGATATTATTATTATTTATTATATTTTGGTTTGATACTTCAAGGGGTGTAAGCGGAGGAGAAGTTGTGTTAAATTTATTGTTATTTGATGGCGGTTCGGGGTGGAAATTGGAGAGGACAGGAGGCCACGCTGTATTTAGAGTGTGCAATTATTACGGGCCCAAACGTGCATCAATGCACAAGAAACTGAGTTAAGTGTATTTTTATATTTTTTGTTTTGATTAAAACCAATATTGAACTTAAACTTGAACATTACGTCATTTGCAAAAACCAAAATTAAGGCTCTTGGCGATTTTTCTCAGACTAATGACCTATCTAGATCGTTTTTTATGTGAGAATATCCCAAGATACCGATTTTCCCGAAAAACTATGGAGCCGTGTTTGAGAACATACATACGTACATAAATACATGCATATATACATATATACACAATTATTGCTCACATATAAAAATACTATATATATATATGTTTTCTCAAAAAAAAAAAAAATTCTCCTAATAAATTAAAGAGTACCTTTAAAACTTAAAAAAATAGAAATCATTCCCTATATCAGGGGAGGCTGCCCTTTCCTCAACTTCTCACTCTTTACGCTAAAGTCTTATAGTGCTTTAAAAACACTTTATTCCAGTTCAACATCGCTCGTTTTTTAGCCGTATTTCTTTAAAAAAAAAAGACAAAAGCCAAACTTTAGGGTACAGACCTGGGAGTCTTAGAGGGGGTAGCCTGCCTGATATATGGAATAGTTTATGTTTGTTTGAAGTTTTAATGTTGCTCTTTACTTTTATTGGAACGACCTTTTTTTACATTCAGTTTCCGTTCGTTTTTCATAGTATACTCTGGGTTTCCTTAAAAGCGAGAAGGATTACTAACGTCAAACCCAATTCTGTTAATGAAAATTTTACTTTCGCACATCAATGCTTCAAGAGAAAAGCTCTTTTAGTTCATTTTATTTGAAACGATCAGTTACAATTATTCAAATTAAACTTTTATTTCCTCAATGTTAGGTTAGCTTTCATCCTACCAGGCATCATACTGCACGCTTCATCCTGTGTTCATATATATTTATGTATGTGTGAATGTTTGATAAAATCCTCTTCCTATTTTCTTGGACCTTTGGTTTGATACTGTCATTCCTGGGGAAAACATAAGACCCAGAAAAAAGAATATAGAACACCCTTTTTCTGTATTTGTCCGAACGCTCATCGAGAGTTAGACAGATTGGGCGTGAAAATGTACTCTTTGAAACATCCTCCCCCTGTCTATACAATGAGTCACCATCCTTTCTTCATAACAGTGGGTGTGATGATCAGCCATCACACCATGATCATAATCAGCAATGATGATACTCTGCTAGTCTTGGTAATTTTCTCTTTTTGTTTTCAGCTTTTATGTGTTTATTGTACCTTTGCTTAAATGCTTCAAGGAAGGGATTTTTGGGAATTACCTCTGCTGGGAGGATATTCCAGGTGGTGACGAAACCCTGGGTGAAGCTCATTTTTAAATATTGCTGGCGGGGTGTACCCTACCCAAGGTAGCCATGACGAGTGATGTTTGGCGATTTGCCCATTTCAGGAGCGAGGTTCGACTCCTCTGTTAGCTCCTCATCAGGTTTTACAGAAGTTTCTTGTGGAAAATTCTCCCCTGGAAACTTCCCCCACAGAAAATTCCCCCCCCCCGCCAAAAAAAAAATCCCGTATGTTTTACAATAACAAATACTAAGTGTGGAGAATGGGCAAATTATGTAACTTACAGCTCTTTCCATAGGGACCATGGGGGGGTCATGTCATCCCGAAAGGCCTAGTTATTAAACCTTTCAACTATGCTGAATCTAATGGCTATCTCAAAGTTTTGATCGGATGTCTTTGAGTAAAAAAGTGCGTGCGAGGGGGGGGGGGGCTAGTTGCCCTCCAGTCTTTTTGGCTGCTTGAAAATGGCGCTAGAACTTTTGATTTCCCTTTGAATGTGTCCTGTTCTGATCTTATAGGATAATTGGTTCGATACGATACCCCTGGGGAAAAAACATATAACTAGCATCCTTAAACTAAATCAAAACACGTTATGTGTAGCCACATTGTCAAAAAGGTGTCTGTGCAATATCAAAAGACACTATCAAAAACAATTGAATCAAAAGACAATTAGTGCATCCAGGTTGTCAATGGAGCCTATCTGCGATATCCCGGTAACGGCTAAGGGTATTAAGTTGAAACTTTCAGGACATATTGAAGGAAGTGTTGACCTAAATCAAAGTACACTATTTGCATCCATGTTGTTTAAATGGTTCATCTGTAATATCTCAAAAACATCTAAGCGTCTTAAAGTGGAACTTCCAGTGCATGTTGAGATAACTCAAAACACACTATCTGCTTCCAACTTCTCAGAATTGCGAATCTACCATATCTTAGGAACGGACAGGGATACTAATTTGAAACTTTCAGAAAATAATGAAAGGGGATGTTTGACTAAATTAAAAGACACTATATGTATTTAGGATGCCCAAGGGGTATATCTGCAATACATCATTATCTTTAATGGGAATGGGTTGGAACTGATAGGGAATATTGAGGAGGGTGCTGAACAAAATCAAAAGTCAATATACTTGTCAAGGTTTTGAAAAAAGGTGCATTTGCAATATCTTAGGAACAACTAGGGGAATTGAGTCGAAATTTTTGGATTATTGAGAGATAGATTGAACTATATCAAAAGACAATAAGTTTATCATGGTTGTAAAAATGACATATATGCAATAACTCAGGAGCTGCTAGGGGAGAGGGGGGTGGGTAGCCCTACTCTTGTTTATGGTAGTTTCTGTTTGTGTTAAGTTTGACTTGTTTATTCATTCCAATTCCTTTTTGTTTGGGGTTCATTTATTTATTGATTTCTATTCGTTTTTGGCTTAAATTTTTATTTGTCTTTATTTCTTCTTGTCTTTGGTTCAATGTAGCTCTTTACTTTTCTTTGAAAACTTCTCTTATGGAAATCTTTTTTAATTAATAATCGTATAGATTGAGTTAAATGTAAGAGTTGTGTATAGTATACATATAGAGTTATATATTACCCTACATAGTAGGCTCATATAACATATCTGTTATGCTATTGTGCAACGAAAATATTTGAAATAAATAAGTATTTGTTAAAAATCAATACATTAATAATATATTAATAGGAATATATAGTAATATAATACATTTATAACATATTTATATAAATATTACTAGTACCATCTTGTCTTTGAAGTTTTTGTGGATTTTTCAACCATCTAAACTGTGTTTTTCTCAGAACCTGGGATCGGACATATTGCAGTAATGTCAGTTAAACTATTTACGCTAACATTCTTTATTTTTATACTGAAAAGTCGCAAGAAACGCCGAACGCTAAAAAGCATGGGTGTTTTTTGTGTTGATACCAGCGCCAGTTTCCACTTTTATATGTTACCCATACCTTTTCCCCTCTAGTACAAAAAAAGAACTGCTTGTATTCCGTGCGATAAGAGTCTGTTAGCAAGAAACACAAAAGTCGAAATGTATATTCCTTAATGGTACTTTACCATTACACATCTAGATTGAGCTAAAGGTCATTACTGATCTTGGTGATATATTTCAGACTCTGTCCCACATTTATGGCTATGACACCAACGACATCTATACAATAAGAAGTGGGCGAAAATGGAATGCTGATAAAAGTCTCCGGCGTCAGCTAGTTGTACCCAAAGATTTTTGTACTCCTTTGGCTTTAGAAACAAATGGTACAGTTTTTGATCTTAACAAAATCATTGGCAGAAAGACAGCATCTCCCAAACGGGTTATTGATATTTTTGCACGACGTTTTGCTGCTACTGCTGAACCGGCACCGTGTCAGAGATGTGACTGTATGGGAGACAAAGATGGGTTTGGAATGATACAGTGCCAGCGCTGTATTTCTCCCGCAATTGATCGGTTCTTGAAGGTTAGTTATGGGATTTTTCAAGAATTTTTTAATTGAACTTTTTAATTTAATTTCCAATGTATTTAATTACTTTTAATTAACTAATTAATTTAAATGAATTAAAGTAATCAGTTTAAATAGATATAAAATGTTTTCAATAAGTCAATTAATTAAATTTTTATTAAGTTGAGTTTAATTTTAATTAAATTCTAGAATTTTTTAGTTCGACAGATTGAAATGGGGATATCTACAGTATTTTTAAAAAAATAAGCTGTTCCATAGAACTAAGCATAAGTATAAAATTATCTAGATTTGTACATAATTTTATGCAAAAGTTATGATTTATGCCACACAGACGAACATTTTCTTTGTTGCCAAGATTGTTTTTGATAGTTTCCTACAATTTTCACAACTTAAATTCAACATTTTGACAGGTTGTGCCTTGCAGCCCGAACTTTTCATACGTCCTATGTACAAAATTACCTAAATGTGTTTAATTAGATATTTAATTAGTATTTTCGCTGTGCTTCTTGACAATTTTAATTCTAAGCTTAGAAGTCCTCTTGTAAGAGTAAGTTGCTCTCTAAAACCCCGCTGTACTGGCTCGCCTTCATAACGCGATTTTGTCCCACTTTTACGGTCTTTAGTGCCTTTTTGAGTCTGTCAATGGAGAAGGATAAACAAAAAATTTAATATTTTTTGATTAAATTTTTTTTATTAAAATATTTTTTGATTTGTGTGTCAAAATATTGCAACCAATTGAGGCTCGTAATCGAACTATTTCTGTTATATATAGGATAGCTGACAAGAGTCTGACTGCATAGATAGCTATTCGCAATTCTCTTAATCTGAACCACAGTTTTTTCAACGTAAATGAGTGAATTGTTGTATATATCTAGGCTAGTGCGTTGGCTATGTTGTTTCATCGTATTGGTACTCAACTGTGTAACATTCTTATGCTTCTGATGGGTATTAAAAACATTTGGCACTATTTTTTTAAACTATGTTTACTATATTTAATTATCTTTAATAACTATCATAGGTGTTATTCATTTAGGAGTTTCTGAAATGGTTTATGATTAATGGAATAGTTTCTGGTCAATAGCCTACAAACTAGGCTAGGTAATTCGGATCCACATTGTTCGAATGGGAATTTTAATGTTGGAAAGTTTTAACGTTACATCCAAATTTTAACGTTTTTGTCCAAAATCTAACGTCTTGAAAATTTCTAAAAAATGTCGTTGGAAAATTTAATTAAACAAGCTTCTATGCCGATACGTCTTAGTCTAAACAGATGTAATATCAGTAGGTGCGTGTTTGAATTTCTAACGGCCATGTACAGCCGTATTCAATACGTATTGTGCTTAATGCTTAGAGTGCTCGTATGTACTCCGTACACACTGTTGAAATATATAGAACCAGTTACTCAAATCACAATACAACAGAGATTAAAGGCAATCAAATCACATCACAATGCACAAGAGAGAACACAATAAAGATTTTATTCCAAGTACATACACAGTACATTTAGCAAAAATAAACACATTATAGTAAATTGGGCTTTTTGAAAAAAAAAGCAAAAAAAGAGAACCAAAATCAAAATTTCGTTTTTTTAAACGTTACGAACAAAAATCGGTACCTTTTACGTTGTTTAGCTTCGTATGTTTATACGGTATGCGTAAACATACAATATTGTATGTTTGAAAATATTTGGCAATTAACTTGTGTTAAGTTTTTTTTGTTAATTATTAATTTAAAATATTTTTATTTCGAATGAAACCTCTGTGTAGCCGGATTGTATACTCCTACATGTAATCTTCTTTTTTATAGTTTTTCTGTATAAAAATAAGGATAACAGACATAAAGTATAACAAATATTTTATATTTTTCGCATATATAGTTTTCCCCAATATGAGACTTTAGAAAATATGACTCCGTTTATAAAAAATGGTCAGACCTTTGATCAAAAAAGAAATAAAAAAACATTTATCAACCAATATATTTTTGTATTATTTGCTGAAACAAAGCTTAACAATAAGAAACATAACATATAAAACATAACAAATTAAAAAAACATATCCAAACATTCTTTACCTTACATCTTATTGGACTTAAACCTTGATTAAATTTCAGACGAGCGGAAACAAAGTCAAACAGTAGTTTAAGTGTAAAATGAAATTAAATCACAGTCATTAAATAACAGGAAAGACATAGCTGTATCCATGATTTTTTTTTATCAGGGGGAGGGGGGGGGGGGGGTAAAAAAGCTTTAAAAAACGCATCAAAAACTTGTTTATGTTCATTTCTGTTACGTTTTTACGAGTCGGACAAACGTTTCGGGCGGGGGGTTCTAACCCCCTGTCTCATCCTCCTGGATACGGCCTTGAGCGAAGATCACACCGACTTTCCATAATAACAACAATAAAAGGAAATAGGAAAAGGAAAATAACAAGAGGAATTATTTTAAGACAGTGAAGACTCTACCCGTGTACTTCTTTTTGAAACCACCAACCTCTTCAATAAAGATTTGGGCATTAAACAAATTGTTGGGGAGATAATAGAAATTACACTTAAGTACTAATATTTCTTTAAATAAAATTGGAAGAATGTTCACTCAACGCATTATACGCAAATTTAATTACAAATGAATTAACCTTTCACATTGCAAAACCAATAGTTAATATCAATGACCTTTTCGGCTGTGGAGTTACGAAAGGCGTTATGTAACGTATCAGTCATAAATAATTTATGTAGCGATTCCACTAAAATCAGGCACGCCTGATAGATTGGTTTAATCAAAATACACATACCTCTCGTTTTCAATATATTCTCAATTTTATAATCCACTTAAAACGCGTTATAGCCAAATTTTGGCGAATTTTGCAGATCAAAAAGCATTAAGTGTACGACTCTTCCACAACCACGAAGATTGTCACCTAAGGCCTACCATTAGATGGCTATAAGCCACGATTGGAGCTCGAGAGATATATGGAGGCATATTTTCCATAACAGTTTTTGTTTCCCCTTGACATTTTGTAAAATGTCACTTAATGCCTTTTGTATTTCTACAGCCGTTTTATGTGAAAAAAAAATGCCGAAAAAAGCATGAATAGCGTTAAAAGAATGCTCCAGATTTGTTTTTATATGAATGAATGCCTTGTTTTATGTTTGTTTTTCGTTTCTTGTTTTATGTTTATTTTTCGTTTCTTGTTTTATGTTTATTTTTCCTTTATTTTTCCTTTCTTTCCTGGTCGAACTTTCTTTAAGTGGTGATGCTGAAACTTTTTTGTTGGTCGTCTTTCTTTATTGCAATTCTTATTTTACATTTATCTTTCCTTTAATGATGACGGCTCTTAGATATAAAACCAAAATATTAGAAAATTTAAATTTGGAAAAAAATTCGCAGTCTTAAAATAATTCCTTGTTGTTCTTCCTTTTGTTATTAGCAGCATCAGTAAATAATTAAAATTCAAAACGAGCAGAATTTACAAAAAAAAATTGAATTCAGAACAAGCTGAAACTGAATTAAAAAGGTTTGATTTCATGAAATGTACCTTTTAATTTAAGAGGGTATCCAAACACATGGATATATCCTGTTGCTAAATAAAGATGGAAAACCGTATTTGGTAATTAATTTAAATTACTAACAAACCCTAGCTAATTAGAAGTTGCAAGTAGCTTCAATATTGGCCGTCTCACCATCAATCGACTCACTATGTAATGACAATTTATTTAAACAACTTTTCCACTCCATTAAACCAAAAATGAGCAGAAATAAAATCAAATAAACTACCATGCAATCACCATCAATAGATAGATGAAGCCCAAAACGAGCAGAAGTTACAATAAATAACCGAGTCAAACTTAAACAAATAGAAATTAACACGAGTAGGGTTGCCAACCCTAATGATTCCTCAAGGCCAAAACATAATTTGCACTTAACTGAAAAAAAATAAATTTTAAATGTTTTCACTTTTTTTACTTTAATAAATCAAAAATTATAAAGATTTTAGGGGATAAATATTGGCATATGTGTATTAAACTGACAATGCACGGTCATTTGTATATTTTCAGTAAAGTGCAAATTATGGCCTTCTCAAGGCCATAATTTGGCCTTGAGAAGGCCATAATTTCTCAAGGCCTTAAGAAGGAATGTGGCTTGTCATGTTAATTTCTGCTTGTTTTGAGTTTGACTTGGTTATTTACTATAATTTCAGTGCGTTTTGGGTTTCATTTATTTGTTGATAGTGATTGTTTTGTAGTTTTACGCTTGGCAGATTATTTGATTTTATTTCTGTTTATTTTTGGTTTAATGGAGTTCTTTAATTTTCATTGAAAAACTTATTTTGTGGAAAAAGTGTTCTAAAATAATTTCTGTTCGCTTTTTATTGACATAGTGTTTTTCAAGGAAAACAAAATAATATTTTTTTTTCTTTTCGTTTTTTTTTTTTATAAGAATCAATAGTTTGGCTTGCTATTTGTAAGTTAGAGAAATGTTTTTACCAATGTTTAATCCTGACATATATAGTATTGTTTAATTTAATTTTATACCTACTCAAATTGATCTGTAAAATAAAACTTAATATAATTCCCAAAAAATTATATCTATAACCTTTGACAATCTGGGTACACTTACACTCTTTTGATTTGGTTGAATTGTAAGAGCAAAAATAGTAATCGTAATAGCCCTGAAAGTTGAAACTTAATACCCTCAGTTTTGTTTTGTATGATATTGCTAAGATTTCTTATTGGCAACCAGCGTACACACAATGCCTTTTAATTTAGCTTTGAGGCAACCTTTAGATCTAAAGGATACTGGACAAGTTGCATAACTCTGGGGGGTTAACAAGCTCAATATCCCTAGAGATATAGTTACTAGACCGTTCAATTATGCTGAAAAAAAGGTCTGTCTCGAAATTGAGATTGGAACTGCTAGGAAAGTTATGGGCTAAAAAGGAGGGCTGCTTGCACTCTAATCACTTTTGACTCTTGAAAAGTAAATATTTTACCCCCGTGGTAGTTTCTGTCCAAAATCTTACGGCTTACCAAAACTGCATAAACAAGGTATTCCCTTAAGACCTATCGTTGCATGTACTAAAGCCCCCGCTTCCAATATTGGAAAATGGCTTTGCACAGCTTTCAAACTTTTACTGTATTCACAAAATTCTTACATTAGTAATTCAGCAGATTTAGTTAAAAAACTAAATAACACAAGTATTTCAGAAAACACAATAGTTAGTAGTTTTGATATTGTTTCCATGTACACGAATGTAGATGTGGCTACTTCTGAGCAATTATTAAAACACAAAATAGAAGAAAATTTTCACTTAATCAAAGACTCAGCAACTGGGATTGATGGTGAAGTTTTATTTAATCTTTTTCAAATTTGTAATAAGTTTTCAGTGTATTTACAATTTCGTGATTCTTTTTATCAGAAAGTAAATGGGTTACCACTGGGAGCTGCTTTATCTAGCCCACTGGCTAATATTTATGTCGAGAACCTTGAAAATTGGGCATTAAATTCTTATTTTTTAAAACATGTATATTGGGGTCGTTACATGGATGAAGTAATTTCACTTTGGAATTATGGGGAAATTGAACTTCGGGGTTTCCTAGATCATCTTAATACTTATGATAGAAATTTGCAGTTTACCCTAGAAATTGAAATTGAAAATAAACTACCATTTTTAGATGTGCTAATTATCCGTACTACTAATAACTTGGATTTTACTATCTATAGAAAACCAACACAAAACAATAGATATCTTCATTTTAATTCAAATCACCCCCCACAAGTTAAAAGAGCAGTTGTAACTTCTCTCATTGACCGTGTCCTGAAAATTTGCTCCGATTCATACATAAAAGCAGAAATAAATTTTATCAGAGATATTCTTTTTGGCAACGGATACCCCATTCCTTTTGTCAATAATACGATTAACCGTAGATTAAAAAGACATTTTCGTAAAATCAACAATATTTCACAATATGAGGCTCCAGAAAAACCCTCTAATATAATCTATCTTCCGTACATCCCAAGAATCACAACAAAAATAAAAAAATATTTGCACAAAAAACAATCTGTATTTAGTTTTCACTAATAATTTTAAAATCACAAATTTCTTAAACTCCGGTAAAGATAAAACCCCAGTTACTCGCCAAAGAGAGGTTTATCAAATACCATGTAATTGTGGCAATTACTACGTTGGCAGAACTCATCACAATCTAGAAAAACGGAAATATCAGCATAAAGAAGACATAGACAAAGCGTTAATTGCTAATAGTTCTAATAACTCCTTTGAATCTGCTTTAGCTAGCCATATATTTGATAATCCCAGCCACACAATACTTTTTGAAAAATCTGCCGCAACTTACCCCGAAAGGCCTAACTTAATAATGTCAGCCGTTCTTGAGATATTGCTTTGTCACCCTGTTGACAATATGCATTTTTTTTTTTTTTTTTTTTTTTTTTTTTTTTTTTTTTTTTTTTTTTAGTTCAACTGCCGCCTAAATATTCCTTGAAAACTTCACCTTAATACCCTTCGCTTATGTAGTAGCAATAGTTTTAGTAGTAGTAGTAGCAGCACGTATATCTCTTCAGATATACGTGCTTTGAAGAGACCACTTTTGGTCTCTTCAATATCCCCTTCAAAACACGATGAAGGTTTCAACTTAATACAATCAACCGTTCCTAAAGCATTGCTAATACGTCCTCTTAACAACCTGTGTGGGCATAGTTTGTTTCAATTTAGTTCCATATAGTTTCAATATTCCACAAATTGTTAGCCTTAATACCCTCAGTTAAGTAGCAGCAGCAGTAGTAGTAGCAGCAGAATTAATAGTAATAGCCTTAGCTTTAATAGCAGTAGTAGTATTAGAAGTAGTAATAATAGTAGCAGTAATAGTAGTGGTAGTAGTAGTAGTTGTAGAAGCAGTAGCATTATGATGTAAATATTGTCTTTTGGTTCGTTCAAAACCCCCGCAACAAGCCGTGGAAGTTTCAGCTTCACGCACAAAGCTGTTGCTAAGATATTGCTGATCTGCCATTTTTACAACCTGCATTCGGACGGCGTGTTGTGATTCAGTTCACCTTCGCCCCTAAAAATTCCCTGAAAATTTCTCCTTCATACCCTTAGGCATAGTTGTAATAGTTGTCACAGTATTAGTACTATTAGTACTGGTAATGCTAGTAGTAGTATTAACAGTAATAGCACTAGTACTAGTTGCAGCAGCAGATCTAACATATTGCATTTTGGTTCGTTGAACATCTTCCTCATGAAGTCCTGGAAGTTTAATGCAATTAGCCATTGCTATGACATTGCCGATAGGTCGTTTTGATAACCTGTATAGTCGTATAGTTCTTCAAATTTTCATGTTAATACTCTTGACCTTAGAAGTATTTGCCAATACAAGAAGTAGTTGGAGTAATAGTAGTAGTAGAACTAGTACATGTAGCAGTGAGAGTAGTATTATTAGTAGCCTGCACATATTGCCTTTTGGTCAACTGATCTTCCCCTTTAAGCATTCTGTGAGAGTTACAACTTAATATACAAATAAATTTTTAAGATACATTCTTTTGACAATCTGAATGCATGTAGTATCTTTTGATTTAGTTTAAATTCACCCTCAGAATTCTCTCAAATTTTAGCTTCATAGATTTATTCTTAATAGTACTAGTATGACAGTTAGTGTGGTGGTAGTAGGAGAAGTAGCAGTAGTATTAATAACAGTATTAGCATGTACATGTTGCCTCTTGGTCACTTGAACATCCCCCTCATGATGCCCAGGAAGTTTCATTTTGACACGGTAAGCCGTTCCAAAAATATTGCTGATGTGCCCTTTTGACGCTCTTCTCATTATGATACGCTAAGCCTTACAAGTTGTTACAATTGGAGTAGTTTAGTGGCAGTAATAGTAGTAGTAGTATTAGTAAAGGTAGCAGTGGTAGTATTTTTAGTAGTAGCATGCACATATTACCTTTTTGTCAATTGATTTTCCCCTTTAAGCATTCTCTGAAAGTTCCAACTTAATACCCAAATCCATTCTTGAGGTACGCCCTTTCGACAATCTTTATGCACATTATGTGTTGGGATTTAGTTCAAATTCCCCTCAGTATTCTGTCAAATTTTCACCTTCATACGCGTAGCATTAATTGTACTAGTATCATAGTAGTAGTAGTGGTTGTTGTAGGAACAGTAGTAGCTGTAATTGTGTATTATTAGTAGTAGCAGTAACAGTAACAGCAGAAATATTATTAGCAGTAGCAGTAGGTACATGTTTCCTTTTGGTCAGGTGAACATCCCGCTTATCATGCCCCAGAAGTTGCCTCTTGACACGGTAAGTCGTTCAAAAATGTTTCTGATACGCCCGTATCAGCAATCTGTATGCACATAATATGTTTTGATTTAGTTAAACTTCCCACTTAACCCTTTTTTTAGATGTTTATTTCAATATCCTCAGCCTCGGTAGTACTCGCTACAGAGACAGTAGTTTTAGTGACAGTAGTATTGGCAATAGTAGTATTAGTAGTCGTGGGAGCAGTAGAAGCAGTGGTAGTAGTAGCAGTAGTAGTAGTAGCGTGCAAATTGTGCTTTTTTGGTCAATTGATCATCTCCCTTATCATTTCTTGAAAGTTCCAAATTAATATACTCGGTCATTCCTGAGTTGAGCCCTTTTGACAACTCATATACATATAACGTCTTTTGATTTAGTTCAACACTCCTCTCAACATTCCCTGAAATGCTCACCTAAATGCCCTTCATATTTTGCAAAAGCAAAGGTCAGACATGCTTACCATTCTCAATAACATATACTATATGGAAACAAACAACGAATTGCCCAACTTACAGCCATTACCCTGTGGGTTCTGGGGGAGGGGCATCTCCAAAGGCATAATTATTGGACCTTTCAACAATGCTGAAGAAAATAGATGTCTCAGAATCTTGATTATATGTTCTTTTTAGAAAATGATGGGTGTGTGGCGGGGGATGGTTGCCCTCAGATCCTTTTTTACTCTTAAAAGGGGTACTACAACTTCCAATAATCAATCAAATGAGCCCCATCTTAAGCTTTATACGACCAATCATTCCATAAAAACCTCATATGCCCCGAGCTCATAACTTTCAACCCTTGTTCCAGGGCTCTTGGGGTTGTGTCAACCCTGGAGGCATTGTTGTATGTTCTTTGGACTATTTTGAACAAAATGGCTCTCTAAAAATTTTAATTGGATGCATTTTGGGAAAAGAGGGTGTCAGGGAGGGGGCTAGCTACCCTTCATTACTTTTGACTCTTAAAAGGGAACTAGAAATTTTAATTTCCAATGAAATTAGCCTCCTCTATAGTTTATACGACCACCCCTTCCATAAAAACTAATATGCCCTCGGGCAAGAGCTTACAACCCATCCCCTATGTTGTGGTTTTAACCCCCAAGGTCTTCTTATATGATATTTGGACTATTTTAAATAAAATGGCTGTCACAAAATTTTTATTGAATGTATTTGAGGAAAATAGGACGTGGGGAAAGGGGCTAGTTGCCCTCCGATCACTTTTGACTCTTTAGAACATCTGATTTTGATTCGAATGAGCCCCCCACGCCCAGAAGTTTATAAAACCATATCTTACATAAAAACCTTATATTTTAATAATGGGCAACTAGTATAACTTATACTCCGTGCCCTGGGGGCCTTTGGAGGGGAGTGTCATCCTCAAAGATATAACTACTGAACCTTTCAACTACGCTGAACAAAATAGCTATCTCGAAATTTTGAGTGGATGTGTTTTCGGAAATGATAGGCGGGGAGGGGTGCTGGTTGCCTTCTAATCACTTTCGACTGTTAAAAAAGGCACCAGAACTTTTAATTTCTAATCGAAAAAGCCCCTTTCGAAGTTTCTATGACAACTCCTTCTGTACGAAGTGTCCTGTTCAGAAAAAAATAACACATTGTGCCAACATCGTTCTTTACTTAGGCAGTGTAAATGCGCTGCCTAATATCTACCTTTTTAGAGCCAATTTAAGTTACTAGAGGTGACAAGCACGGACTTTGCCATATAGCAATCTTTATTATTTTATCCGAATCTACTTCCAGCCGTACGAAAATTTCCAGCCATGCAACTGATTCTTACGAAACAAATAATTACCCTTATTATCTAATTGGAAGTTAGTTACCTCAATCGTTCTTTACTTAGGCAGTGTAAATGCGCTGCCTAATATCTACCTTTTTAGAACCAATTTAAGTTACTAGAGGTGAAAAACACGGACTTTGCCATATAGCAATCTTTATTATTTTTTCCGAATCTACTTCCAGCCGTACGAAAATTTCCAGCCATGCAACTGATCCTTATGAAACAAATAATTACCCTTATTATCTGATTTGAAGTTAGTTACCTCAATCGTTCTTTACTTAGGCAGTGTAAATGCGCTGCCTAATATCTACCTTTTTAGAACCAATTTAAGTTACTAGAGGTGACAAGCACGGACTTTGCCATATAGCAATCTTTATTATTTTATCCGAATCTACTTCTAGCCGTACGAAAATTTCCAGCCATGCAACTGATCCTTACGAAACAAATAATTACCCTTATTATCTAATTGGAAGTTAGTTACCTCAATCGTTCTTTACTTAGGCAGTGTAAATGCGCTGCCTAATATCTACCTTTTTAGAACCAATTTAAGTTACTAGAGGTGACAAGCACGGACTTTGCCATATAGCAATCTTTATTATTTTATCCGAATCTACTTCCAGCCGCACGAAAATTTCCAGCCATGCAACTGATCCTTATGAAACAAATAATTACCCTTATTATCTGATTCGAAGTTAGTTACCTCAATCGTTCTTTACTTAGGCAGTGTAAATGCGCTGCCTAATATCTACCTTTTTAGAACCAATTTAAGTTACTAGAGGTGACAAACACGGACTTTGCCATATAGCAATCTTTATTATTTTATCCGAATCTACTTCCAGCCGTACGAAAATTTCCAGCCATGCAACTGATCCTTATGAAACAAATAATTACCCTTATTATCTGATTCGACGTTATTTACCTCAATCGTTCTTTACTTAGGCAGTGTAAATGCGCTGCCTAATATCTACCTTTTTAGAACCAATTTAAGTTACTAGAGGTGACAAGCCGGACTTTGCCATATAGCAATCTTTATTATTTTATCCGAATCTACTTCCAGCCGTACGAAAATTTCCAGCCATGCAACTGATTCTTACGAAACAAATAATTACCCTTATTATCTAATTGGAAGTTAGTTACCTCAATCGTTCTTTACTTAGGCAGTGTAAATGCGCTGCCTAATATCTACCTTTTTAGAACCAATTTAAGTTACTAGAGGTGACAAGCACGGACTTTGCCATATAGCAATCTTTATTATTTTATCCGATTCTACTTCCAGCCGTACGAAAATTTCCAGCCATGCAACTGATTCTTACGAAACAAATAATTACCCTTATTATCTAATTGGAAGTTAGTTACCTCAATCGTTCTTTACTTAGGCAGTGTAAATGCGCTGCCTAATATCTACCTTTTTAGAACCAATTTAAGTTACTAGAGGTGACAAGCACGGACTTTGCCATATAGCAATCTTTATTATTTTATCCGATTCTACTTCCAGCCGTACGAAAATTTCCAGCCATGCAACTGATCCTTACGAAACAAATAATTACCCTTATTTATCTAATTGGAAGTTAGTTACCTCAATCGCGCTGCCTAATATCTACCTTTTTAGAACCAATTTAAGTTACTAGAGGTGACAAGCACGGACTTTGCCATATAGCAATCTTTATTATTTTATCCGAATCTACTTCCAGCCGTACGAAAATTTCTAGCCATGCAACTGATCCTTATGAAACAAATAATTACCCTTATTATCTGATTCGAAGTTAGTTACTTCAATCGTTCTTTACTTAGGCAGTGTAAATGCGCTGCCTAATATCTACCTTTTTAGAACCAATTTAAGTTACTAGAGGTGACAAGCACGGACTTTGCCATATAGCAATCTTTATTATTTTATCCGAATCTACTTCTAGCCGTACGAAAATTTCCAGCCATGCAACTGATCCTTACGAAACAAATAATTACCCTTATTATCTAATTGGAAGTTAGTTACCTCAATCGTTCTTTACTTAGGCAGTGTAAATGCGCTGCCTAATATCTACCTTTTAGAACCAATTTAAGTTACTAGAGGTGACAAGCACGGACTTTGCCATATAGCAATCTTTATTATTTTATCCGAATCTACTTCCAGCCGTACGAAAATTTCCAGCCATGCAACTGATCCTTATGAAACAAATAATTACCCTTATTATCTGATTCGAAGTTAGTTACCTCAATCGTTCTTTACTTAGGCAGTGTAAATGCGCTGCCTAATATCTACCTTTTTAGAACCAATTTAAGTTACTAGAGGTGACAAACACGGACTTTGCCATATAGCAATCTTTATTATTTTATCCGAATCTACTTCCAGCCGTACGAAAATTTCCAGCCATGCAACTGATCCTTATGAAACAAATAATTACCCTTATTATCTGATTCGACGTTAGTTACCTCTATCGTTCTTTACTTAGGCAGTGTAAATGCGCTGCCTAATATCTACCTTTTTAGAACCAATTTAAGTTACTAGAGGTGACAAGCCGGACTTTGCCATATAGCAATCTTTATTATTTTATCCGAATCTACTTCCAGCCGTACGAAAATTTCCAGCCATGCAACTGATTCTTACGAAACAAATAATTACCCTTATTATCTAATTGGAAGTTAGTTACCTCAATCGTTCTTTACTTAGGCAGTGTAAATGCGCTGCCTAATATCTACCTTTTTAGAACCAATTTAAGTTACTAGAGGTGACAAGCACGGACTTTGCCATATAGCAATCTTTATTATTTTATCCGAATATACTTCCAGCCGTACGAAAATTTCCAGCCATGCAACTGATCCTTACGAAACAAATAATTACCCTTATTATCTGATTCGAAGTTAGTTACCTCAATCGTTTTTTCTGATATAAATTACTCCATGGGATCATAATTTTTAGTTTCTGGCCCTTTTGATTTCTATTATGGGAGTGTGGTTTACTTTGTATTCTTTATTAGTTCCTTTTGTTAAGTGTAAATGATCATTTTGTGTACGAGTTTTACTTTTATCTTATTTTCGAATTGGCCCTTTTACTTTCTGGCCCTTGTGGTTTCTATTATGGGAGTAATTTCTCTTTTATTGTTTAATAATTCCTTTTGTTAAGTGCAAATTATCATTTTATTTATCAGTATTACTTCTTTGTCTTATTTTAGGATTGACTCTTTTGGCCCTTTTACTTTCTAGCCTTATGATTTCTATTATGGGAGTGTGTTTTCTATCATATTCTTTATTAATTCCTTTTGTTAAGTTCAAATTATCATTTTATTTATCAGTTTACTTCTTTGTCTTATTTTAGGAATGGCCCTTTTGGCCCTTTTACTTTCTGGCCCTTATGATTTCTATTATGGGAGTATGGTTTCTATTATATTCCTTATTAGTTCATTTAGTTAAGTGCAAATTATCATTTTATGTATCAGTTTTACTTCTTCGTCGTATTTTAGGATTGGCCCTTTTATTTTCTGGTCCTTATGATTTCTATTATGGGAGTGTGGTTTCTACGTGTGGTTTCTCGTATTATATTCGTTATTAGTTCATTTAGTTAAGTGCAAATGATCATTTTCGTTTTTTGGTTTTACTTCTTTGTCTTATTTTAGGATTGGAATGCTGCTATTTACGAAAGTGGCCCAGACACTATATCTGCCGAAGAAATTGAATTAAAAATAAAGCCAGAAGACCCAAAACTCTATGGGAACAAATAGATATCTTAACATACTTATACTAATATATTTTATTAGGAGTACATTAACAGAAGTTTGGGAATAAATCGATATTTTTTGTAGCTTTGGCTTGTTTTTTAATTTCTTCTTTTTTATAGATGTAGAAACTAACCTAATCAACCTTTTCCAGCTTAAAAACGATCTTGGAAATACAAGAAAAGAAAACTTCCTACCGTTTGAAAAAAAAAATCGCCTCATGACCAACAGAATTCCCATTTTATTCCCTAAAAACTGTTCTAAAAAAATGAGGAACATAAAAGATAATAAGCACAACTACTACTACTACTACAACTACTAGCAATTCACAGTAGTGCCAAGCCACTTAAGGCCAAAACAGCTCTGCAAACTCCTTCTCACCACTTCTTCCAATCTCATCTGATGAGGACCGGCTTTTGGTTTGGCCTCAGTCCAAAAATATAATATTCGGTAATCTATCGAATGAAGCACGGCTTAGAAAATTTCAATCTTTCTTTCATTATAGTCCCAGTATCATCGAATCGATTATGGTCCCATTTCATACTCAATTTAATTTCAATTTATAACTGGGATTTATTTTACTATATACATAAAAAACAAACAAACAAAATACCCCCAGAAGCAAGCTTGTGCGGGGTAATCCCTTCTAGACGCATAAAAAATCATAATAAAAAAATAAGATCCAAAATAATAACTCTTTTAAGTTAATATTAATAAAAATCAACTTTATTTCCACCAAATAAAAAAATAGTAATAAATTAAAATACATAGCAACTGTAAACTACAACCGTACCCCCCCCCCCCCCTTTTTAGCCAATTCATTAAAAATAATAAATTACTAAACAATACGACCTCAATAAACTACGGAACAGCAGCAGGTCATCCACACATTTAAGTTCCACTGGTAGACTATTCCAAGCACTCGGACCGGCATGACGGATAGAAAAAAATGATCTTGTCGCTTGCGGAATCGGTCTTCGAAATTCTTCCAAATTTCTAGTTCCATGCTCATGAACATCACCCCCACTCACAAACATTCCCTTAAAACAAACAGGAACACTACCATAAAGATACTTAAACATGAACTGTGTTTTATAAAATTTAAAAAGACCCGATACCGGTAGAATCTTCAGCGTCATAAACTCATTACGAACAGATGATCCTCTATTATCCTTACCAATCAAAAGCCTTATTGCCGAATTTTGTAGTACACGCAGGGGCAGAAGATGCGTTCCAAAAGTAGACGACCATATTGAAGAACAATATAATAGATATGGATGTACAATTGAAAAATACAATAATCTTAATATACTAGTTGGGAGAAAATTTTTCAATTTACGCATAATTCCAACATTACGTGCAAGTTTCATAGACACACAATCAATATGATCTACAAAACTTAAAGTTTCATCAATAATAATCCCCAAATATCTAACACTCCTCTTTCGTGGAATCATTGATGTACCATTACTTAAATTATTCACCCATGGGTAATAACTTGGAGATCTGCTATATATCAATAAACTAGACTTATTACAATTAAGTTTTAACCTATTACTTCTCATCCACCTTTCTATATTCTTAAAACCTTCTCGTAATTGCGACATCAATTCATTCTCAGTCCTACCACATACGGTTAAATTCGTGTCGTCTCAATCTTTCAATCAATCATTCAATCTTTCTTTCATTATAGTCCCAGTATCATCGAATCGATTATGGTCCCATTTCATACTCAATTTAATTTCAATTTATAACTGGGATTTATTTTACTATATACAAAAAAAACAAACAAACAAAAGACCCCCAGAAGCAAGCTTGTGCGGGGGTAATCCCTTCTAGACGCATAAAAAATCATAATAACAAAATAAGATCCAAAATAATAACTCTTTTCAATTAATATGAATACAAATACAAGTTCTGCCCTCCAACTCAAAAACTAGTACTAACAGACTATACGTAGCCACTTCAATCTTTCTTTCATTATAGTCCCAGTATCATCGAATCGATTATGGTCCCATTTCATACTCGTTATAGCCAATTACAGCCATGAGATCCAACCAGATTTTTGGTACAGCTAATTGTATGATATACAGTCTGTGAAACGAGCACCCTAAACTATTATCAGATAACTCGTAAGGAAAATGTTTAAGACGTTTCAGAGCTACGTTTTTTCACTGTTATTATCAGAGCTACGTTTTTTCACTGTCATTATCGTGGCTTCCATCGCCTCCCATCAATGGCAATCCCAACGATTCCCATCGTCAATGGGTTATTCTGCTTTCTACAACTTTGTTGGGTACTTGTATGATATACCCCCTACCTAATATTCTTCTAATATGGTTCTTTGACTCTCAATTCTAATGAAATATAATAAAGTAAGATAAAAATATAACACTTTAGAAACAAATTTGGGCCATATATTCACACATTAGAGGGGGTGGGGGTAAAGTATAGCGGGTCTGCACACCTAATGTGTTAGGTACAATTATACTGCATATTATGTAGTAAGAATTGTTTTCTAACTTCACACTGTCCAAAAACTTTACCACCACCTCCCCCCCCCCCCTATTGTGCAAATATATTGCCCAAATTATATATTTGCCATCTATTCCGTCACTTCTCTTTGTCGTGTCTCACGCTAAGCTGAATGAAACTACCGAAAAAAATCGATTCTATAATGTTTCAGTGAATGAACAACTTGAGCTGTAGGGGGTTTATCATACAAGTACCCTTTGTTGTATCCAAAATATTTACTTATAATACTACCGAGGTGAGTGAAAGTATTCAATTTACCTGTTTTTTTCACTACCTTTTCATGAGCCCTGAACTCTCAAAACCTACAAAGACTCAAACCATTTAATGAGCCTAGAAAAGTAACTGAATAAAATCTCAAGTGTTTATTTAATTCTGAAGAAAGATAAGATTAGGGATAAAAAAAAGAATATAAATATAGAATATAATAAAATATATAGAATATAGAATATATAGAATATAGTATAGAATATAAATATAGAATATAATAGAATGTATAGAATATAGAATATAATATAGAATATAATAGAATATATAGAATATATATATAGAATATAAATATAGAATATAGAATATATAGAATATAATATAGAATATAAATATAGAATATATATATATAGAATATAAATATAGAATATAGAATATAATAGAATATATAGAATATAGAATATATAGAATAGAATATAGAATATAAATATAGAATATAAAAGTTCGATTAGCAGAAAAACTCATCCTCTACCCGAATCCATTCAAAGTTTGCTCTTTGCCCCTTCTAATGAAATTTAAATTTCCTTTAATTCCTTCGGACGACTTCTTCCAGGCTCGTCTGATGACAACCTGCTTTTTTTTGGCCTCAGTCCGAAAATATAATATTCGGTAATCTATCGAATGAAACACGGCTTAGAAAACCTCAATGTTTCTGTCATTATACCCCCAGTATCATTGGATCGAATATGATCCTATTTCATACTCATTATAGCTAGTTTTGGGCGATAATTGGATTAAACGATATATCGATATTTAACTTTCGATAATCGATATATCAATTTCGATATTTCAAATCATTTTTTTTTTTATGCTCAGATTAACTTCAGGGTTTGGTAAAATTCAGTAGCAAAAGCAATTTAATAACAAAAAGAGTATTTTGCACAATTTTTTCCAATTTTTAAATAAAGTACAGAAAAACTTCTATTACATGAACGAATATTACTAAAACCCTAATTTGGAATTGCTCGGGCTTAGGATAGAGGAAAATAAGCTAATGGCTACTTTTGGCTATTCAAGTCAGCAAGTATTCTAGCCAGACACGCATGTGAACGTCGCTTTAGCTGATCAGGCTTGGGGTTCACTCTCAGAAAGGACACTGGTGGCGGGCATGGACAATAATTTTATGACAACTTTGTACAGGTATTTCTGAGACCCATATTACAGGACTTCCACGACTTGAATGGATCAGTTTTTCTCGGAACTAAAGACTCCCTACTGAAAATCTAGAGAGCCGTGACACATTCAGCTGCTGACAAAGCTTGTCTTGCATTGTCTACTGAAACTTCATCATATGATCCCCACAAACTGGCTTAATTCTTGATTCTGCACTTGCATCTATTGATACTGATTCCAGCAAGGCCCAATCCATGTATCTTGCTATTTAAATCTCAATTTGGAGAAGATCGTCAGGGGGTAATATACAAATTATAGAAACGTTGATTGAGGTATGTGGCAATCGTGAAGACTGTGATCTCAACAAGACCTGTAAATCTAGAGGTTATGTGTCTAGAGGTTCTTTAGCCAGGCCTTTTGGAGGTTCTTAGCAACATTTGAGAGCACGCCCTAACTAAACGTGGATTGAGAACGGACTGTGCCATCTTATGGACATAGCTGTGCATGCTGTGTATCTTCATATATTGGTGAGTATATTGAATAGATTATTCTTCTTCTCGACCATTTGCGAAACAATTTCCCATGTTGGATCTTTTCTGCTGGACGTTCACTGGTAGATACCGGGAAAAGCCGAAATAATATTGTTTTTCATATCGATATTTGCGTTTCGATATCGATATGTGGTGCAATATATCGATATCCAATATCGCCCAACACTAATCATAACCCATATATAGCTAATTATAGCCGTGAGATCGAACCACATTTTTGGTACAACTAATTATAAGATTTACGGTCAGTGAAACGAGCACACAACTGAATAAAATCTCAAGGGTCTATTAAACTCTGAAGAAAGACAAGGTTAGGGATAAAAAGAATATATATTTCCGATTAGCGCAAAAAATATCTATTTAATCTTATCTAATTTCTACGGCTCGTTAATGATATCAGATTGGGTTTTTTAACTGTCAAAAATACATACAATTCATGAATGACTCTTTAAAGACAGTGAAATACAATCTGAGTGAATATTTCTTTTATACTAATATAAAAAAACTTTTTCCACAGAAGACGTTTTTAAAAGAAAAGTTAAGAGGTACATAACACCATGTATGAGCAGAAATAAAGTCAACTGATTTTTCAAGTGTAAGACTGTCATAAACCATGATCAATAAATAAATTTGATAAACCGTCGATTTTTAAATTGAAACCTAGTTGGTGGACGGTAATGAAAAAGTCAATAGACATGGCTAATTGGAGAAAAAGCCACGACAGATAGTCTGAGTGAGAGGCAAAGTTGGCAAAAGCCTATTTCAGAATCCTATAAAAATGATGTCATTTCACTTATTGATAGATAGTCTACCATCCATGAAACACAACGAACAGAAATTACAATATAATAATAATAATTTATTTATTACCCACAAAAGCACTGGACAAGTATTAGAACTTGGAGTAAAAATAAACTAAAGACATACAAAAATACAAAACACACAAAAAACGAAAAATATAAACTATAAAAAAATTTAACATTAGATACACACAAAAAATACAAAACACGAAAAATATTAACTATAGAAAAACTTGATATTAAATATACACAAGAGATATATAACATACAACAAAACAAATAGAAACATGCAACAAACGAAAAATGTTAACTATAAAAAAAAATTTAACAAGACGGTAATGAGAAGAAAATCGATCAAGAGTAGTACCTGAGACCTTCCAGTGTATCTTTCCCAACTTTAATGTTATGTCAGGTATATTATATTTACTAGTTATAATCCGGTTACGCGTCCAAGGAGGAAATAAAATAAGAAACTTACAATAACTGAAATAACTGCTCCGATTTCATTTTAAGTCACTTTTCCTCAGTATGGGATAAATTCCTTCCACGTGTGACTGAATGATCACAATAAAAAGAGATTTGCCAGCGCCCGTCTATTATATTTCTCTCGATTGGGAACGATTTTCGCACATCCAAATTGTATTTTTTTTTAGAAATATCTGAAACAGTGCGCTGACGAACACTGGAAAGATTATTAGTAAGGGTTATGCCCAACCATCGCAAATAATCAACAGAGGGAATAGAGAGTATCCCAATTAGAAGGAGACAAAGAAGTTGAAGCAAAAGTAGAAACTCACACTTCTTTTCATTCAACGAAAGGCCAATTCCAGAAAAAGCATTGGAAACAGAAGATACCATTTTGGAGAGACCAGTCCTACTCCGACTAATTAGGAGCAAATCATCAACATAAGCAAGATAAGAAATATCTGAAACATCAGAGAAATACTTAGAGGATATTTTCGGAAGCAAGCCAGAAATGAAAATTTTAAACGGTGTAGGTGACAAAACGCCATCTTTTCTTTTAGCTTTGATAATAGTAGTTGGAGAAAATTTATAACCGGGATCTATAACCTGGGATATATAACCGAGTCAAACTAGAAACGAGCAGAAACTAAAAGGAGTAGGGTTTACGCCCTCCATGCCTTCTAAAAACCATAACATAATTTGCACTTATATTAAAAACAAAAAATATTTTAGTTGTTTTCTCTCTTTAATTTAAATAGATTCTTTATCATTATGAATTTCGAGAATGGATATCCTTACGGCTCTGCGGCAGGGTTCTATATATTAATAATTATTGTTGCTTGTCTTTTAACCGAGGCTGTTGTCCCAGTGAATCAGGAGATTGATTTACATCCTCCTCCACTTCTCGCATTTTCATGTAACATTTTCATGTAACGCACTTTGCCTAGTTGTTCGTGTCTCGTAATATTTCTTGCAAGAGATTCATAAGGTTAGGAGAGATCCTATAATTTAAAGGATGTATCAAAGCGTTCTTCAACAGCTTTGTCAGGTCTAAAAAGTACAGTTGAAAATATGAAGGTGGTTGGAAATCCCCTTCAGTGGTTTGCGATTGATGTGCCTCTAAATTGATCTAGTTTCAAATTTGTCCAGTTACTTTGAAGGTGAAAGCGTTACAACTATTGATGGTTCGATCATCGCTTACGGTAAATGAAGCTAAATCTAAACATGAGTTGAAGCTTCAGATTTTTTGTGGAACTCTTCAGAGAGCAATTGACGTTCTATAAAAGGTTAAACCAATTCATTTCGAAATTGTGTAGGTGAAACTGCATTTCGACCAAGCAAGCAGCAATATCCGAATGAACAGCCTTTATTGGCTACTCTTTCCTCTGGAAAATAGAGGACTCAACATTTAACATATACAACTCTGAAGAGTCCCAATGACTTTCAATTAACAGTTGCAAACTTTACTGCATATTTATTGGATTGTATTGGGCTTTGCACCACAGTTTGTTGACGTCGAAGATTGCGATGAAGTTGTTCTTCTACCATAATATTTCTTTCAAGAAATATTAGTCGTTTGTATCTCGCAATATTTCTTACAAGAGATCCATTAGGTTAAAGGAGATCCCATAATTTAATGATCCCATAATTTAATGAACGTCTCAAAGATGCACATGCTATTTGAGGTATTTGTTCTTTATTTCCCTTGCCCTAACTGGAAAACAAATTGAATATTATTTTTATGGCAGGCTGGTAGCCTGGCAGGCTCTGCTATCAGAATGTTGGTTTGCGTTAGTTAGCATGGGCTTGGCCCTCTTGAATGATATATGTAGACAAACAACGTGGCGGTTGCCCACTCTAAATAGGACGGGGCGTCACCGTCAATTATCTAATTCTCCACAATTTTAGTGAGGCGGTCGTCCGTTGGTGGGCTGGGGGCTGTGGGAGTACGAATTAGGCAGATTTCAAATGAATTTCTCGTACTTTGAGTGTCGCATCTATTATACTGTCTCGTGCACTCCGGAGTTAACTGTAGGTCGGTGTCCACGTGCAAGTTCCAAGGACCGTTTGTGTCGACAAATCCACTTTTCATGTTAAAATGCTTCAACTAAAGAGTCTAGAGCTGCCATTGCTCGAGAGGAGTGGACTTGTTATGTTTAACTGTTATATCTTAAACCTTCTTCAGTCATAGTAAAATATGGGCGTTTGATGATGATGATGATGAGTGTCGCCATTTGAAGGACTAACCTAGCTCGATGGTTCTTTATACTTGCTTCCTCTACTCATTTTCATTACTATTTCTTTCATTACATTACTTGCAGTTAATTGAGCGGTTTTGTCAGTGCTTTAGCGAGTGTAAATCTATCAATTGTGTAAGTTACCTTTGGAGCCATCTCTTAATGAACGGTTTTTCCTGTGTAACACACAATGGGCGTGTTGTTAAATTCATCTTGGATCCAGCAATGGCACCGCGATTTACTTCTAAATAACCAGTTACAAAAGAGCAAGCAAAAGGTAAGGGAATGAAGGCACATTGTAAACGTTATTGTCAAAATTATAAACCTAAGAGGCAAACAGGGTCTTTCTTTTCGAGTCACTACAGAACAAGCTTACATATTCAAGGACGAATGCATAGATCATGGCAATTTTTTTGAAATAATGTTCTGAATTAGTAAATATGACCTTGTACTAAAGAATCATTTAAATTTGCTTACCAGGAAAGTGATCAATGCTATACGAGAAGAAAGCTTAAAGAATAAGGAACCGGAAAGCAGAGGGAAGTACTGGGGAAAAGAGGGTTTATTACATTCCTCAGGAATAGCAATGTCACTAAAATTTTTGCAATTATTCAAAATTTGATTAAAAAACAATTACATTAGACATAAATGAAGTTGTAAAGTTTTTTGTATTGATGGACACGAGAACTGATCTTTCAGAAAAACGATTAGTGTACATTTGTGGTCTTGTTTGTTTATGGGCGTGAAGCAATTGAAAGATTGGTATTTTTTAATTTTGTCATGTCAACATCGACAGAAGCATTATTAGTTCCATTAAGATATACTTTGGAAGAGAGGAGAATCGCCATTAAAAATTAAATAGCGAATGTTTATCGGAGCATCAAATACGGTGCCCCGTCAAAATGTCTGACTGCCAGTCAGAATTTGACTGTCTGTCTGTCAGTCAGCCTAAAATGGTCTGACTGCCAAATTAACGAACATCTCCCCGAACCACATTCACATTCACCACACTTGAATGTATTTCGGGGAGATGTTCGTTAATTTTGAAAAATTCGCTGCGGAATTTTTAATGGCGATTGTCCTTTCTTCCAACCATAGGTGAGCACTCGTAAAATTAACTTCCCGATAGTGAAAGATGTGATTCCAAAACTTATATTTCTCAAAATGTTGTTTTTTTAAACGAAGTATTACTTTGCAAGTTCAAGGGCGTACCGGGACTTTACCCGATGTGTTGCCGGGCCAGCACGCGCCTGAATACTTACTAACTCAAGTTGGCAGGTTTTCTTTGCCCTTTGGTATCTTGGCAACTATGGTATCTCCTAATTAAAGCTCGGTATTGTCAGTCATTGCATGTATAACCAGGAGATCTCGCCAACGTTGCCTTTGAGATTTTGGTTTCAGATTTCTTTCATTCTTTGGAATTCTCAGGGGAAAATATTGACATGTTACTGATTTTGGATAACCAATAATATGCCAATACTTTATTTTTCTTTATCCCGAGCCCGAGTAATTCCAAATCTGTTTTTTTTGTATTTTATTATAGTTTGAAAAAAATTGCGCAAACTACTTTTTAATTATGATTTTTGTTATTGAAATTTGGCAAAACCAAGAGTTAATCTAAACAAAAAATTGATCTGAAATATCGAAATATCGTTTAATCAAATTATCGCCTAACACTAATCACGAGTTCTTGAATGGAATAGGTTGCAGATATTCCCATGTACGTTAGGTTAAAGGCAGCTAATCACTTGAAAGGTAAGGTTCCAGTTCGGTAATCGAACCAACGCTTCCAATATAGTCCAGCTCCACGAAGTTTGATGCAACATCGCTCACAAGTTTGCACACTTAAGAAAGCGAAGAAGCGGGACCTGGGGTTAAACTCTATTGAACTCCTTGGAGAGTCTAATAGAGCAGTCCCTGAATTTAAGGTCTATCTTTGTTAACTTACTCTTAGAGTTTACCTATGGAAAACCTGTAAAAATACGGAACTAACTCATTAATGATACAAGTGTATATCATCATTCCTTAATGAGCAGGCGTTTTCCAACCCGGGATGTGTGCCAACTTAGGTGGTTAAGGAGTTAGAAACTTCTACAAAACAAGTTGACCTTAATTTTATTGAGTTTTATCATGCTAGCTAATTTTTTTCTGTTATAATGAAAAAATTTTGCCTTCGCCAATTATTTTTTCATGCTATCAAATTTCTAATGTTGGGTGTTATTCAAAATCGATATTGATATATCGGAACAAGTATCGATATCGAAAATAATATTGGGAATTTTTTGCCATTTTCGGCCTTTTTCTGACATCTAACGGTGAACGTCCAGCCGAAAGATTCAACAGAAGAAAATAATTCGCAAATGGTCGAGAAGAAGAGGAATAACATACCCAATCCATTGACTCGTACATACTGATACATAGCCTGCTCTCAAACTACGTTTAGTGCGGGTGAACTCTCAAATGTGGCTGAAAGGCTTGACTGGATAAATGCATTCTAGTTAAGCATTGGTCTTTTCACACCTTGATCCAAGTTTCAAGAAAACGTATAACTCTGCTGAGTCATCAAATCCCCTTTTTTCCCCTTTTTTGTTAACTTACTATTAGAGTGTACCTATGGAAAACCTGTAAAAATACGGAACTAACACGTTTGTAATTTTTTTTTTTTAAATAGTGCTTTAGGCCAACTATGCGCCATAAATTAAATAATAAGATTGGCTTCATTGCAAAAGAGAACGGCAATATATATGCTGGGCTAAACATCATTAGGGTGTGAGTGTTGTAAAGTGCAGCAAATCGAAATTTAAGAGTGAGATAAGTAAGTATTTTAGATTGTTTTGGAGTTATCTTGATAATTTTACAGCCTTGTGAGGAGTCAAAACCCTAGAGGATTGCACTTGGAAAGAAGATTGAATAGAGAATTTAATGATGTAAGCTATTTTTATTATTCCTTTCTGATTTCTGTCCTAGCCTGTAACTTATTTTAACTTCTGGTGGACCGAATAGGTTAGGAGCATTATCTTATTTAAGATAGTATTTTCCAATAAGCAATTACTTACCTTAGAAGTTTGATTAGATATTTAAAAAGTTGTGTCAAATAAGCGACAACTTCTCTCGAATTAGGAGTTATAGTTTAAAGCTTCAGCCCAGTCTTTTGGGTGTGAAGGCAATAGTTCTAGCAGCCTGAGCTATGCACGGTGGATCTGGCCCTTCAGTAACACAAATGTTTCATTTTAACAAGATTATCATAGGTCATCATATTTTGGCTTGATTTATTTCTGAATGTACTTAATCAGTTTTAGTTTAAAATTCACTACTGTTGCGAATGCCAATAGAGCACCGGCTTGTCTCTGCAAAAGGGGGAAAACGAAGGAAAGAGCTCATTACGCCACTCAGGTTAAAGCGAGACCTCACTCAGGTCACCCACGAATTTTTTCACTTGAGCTGTTTTTACTAGGGTACCTGGTAATCTGCTTGGATAGTTCCCTTTAGCTTCGGAGATGACCCCGGGGAAGAAAGGTTACCAACAGATTGGTACCCAAAGCACTTAGGTCACATGCTCATATTCTACGATTCCAGCAGAGCCTAACGAATACTCCCTTATATCTGCAGTTTTCACCAATCAAAGTTATGTCTTTTAATTAAATCCAACACTAGGGCTAGGCTCTCTAAATTAAAACATGCTGGGCATTGGAAAGTAGCCAATACACCGTCAGAGGCGCTAGTTGTTCTTAGTGCCTTCGAATCGTGGAATATTCATTAGGAATGCCATCAAAATCTTCTATTTATGATTAGTTCAATTTCTCTATTCAGTTTCCACAAAACTGTCCATTAAAGATAGCTACGTAAAATCACCGGAGATTCAACTCTTTGTCAAAATCCAATTTTCTTTGTAATAGCCAAGAATTACCACCTGTTTCTTGTTAGATGTCGGTGGATTTTATTAGAGTACCAACATAAGATTAGAAAAAAAGTCAAATAGAACTTCAAAATAAAAACATTTATCACCCCCATTAGTCACCTTAGGTATTCATCTTAAGAAATTTTCTGGGCATTGCCACATTTTTGTCAGTGTTGCTATGTTGAACCGTGACAGTAAATAAGCAAAACTAATTATTAACTAATTGATTAATTAAATAACTTATTAATTAATATCGACAACACTTTCCATTCCGAAAAAATTAAAAATCATACATTAATTCCAAAATACAACCTTCAAAGAAAATTCTAAACCTTCTTTGGTACCATATTATTTTTTTAGGTTCCTTTTGCAAATTTTCCTGCCACATTTCTTTTTCATATATATTTAAAGGCCTTACTACCAAAAAATGCATATAAAGGTCTTGTTAAAAAATGTTCAATAGTTTATTGTTAATTATATACTATATATAATTTTAATAAAATTTATTATATATAAACCATTACAATTAAAATATTACATCAATTGCAATAACAGTCCACACAATGTTAATTTAATAAATATATTATCTATTTTTTTATTTTTATATAAATATATTTAGAGATAAAATATAAATTTTATTTTCACTGTCTTTGGTTCTTTAATTTTGGATTTCCATTGCCTTGGAATAGTTCCATGAATTTTCTTTTTCAGCTGAAATGTTACCTTTGTTTTCCGACATAAAAGGGAATTAAAGAAGGAAAATCTTTCAATCTCTAAAAAAAGTTAATTCTTAACCGTGCTAAAAGCAGCATATGCTTCTATGGATACAAGGGCTCCAATACTTCCAATCACTCCAAATTAACAGATGATGTAATAAGACCATTTCATTAATATGTAAAAGTTATCCGGATAGAAATTCGTATATTTTGGAAACATTGCCATTGCGCAGTTGTTATTGACCTGTATTTTAGAATAATAAGTAAATAATTAGCATTCTTTTAAGATTGGAATAATCTTACATTGACGAATTCCGCTAACGAGAATAAAAAAAAATTAATATGAGATCACTAATTTATTTCTTTATTCATTTTCCTACTAATTCAATTAAATAATTATGCGAAAAAATTGACTAATCTTAAAAATAAACCTACGTCCCCGCTCAACCATCTGAATTTTTAACACTTGAATGATACTCTGCTTTAATAGTATGTTGATGAACAATGTGTATGTCATTACTGACACTAGTAGTTTCTTGCTCATTAATGATACAAGTGTGTATCATCATTCCTTAATGAGCAAGCGTTTACCAACCCGGGATGTGTGCCAGCTTAGGTGGTTAAGGAGTTAGAAACTTCTACAAAACAAGTTGTCCTTAATTTTATTGAGTTTTATCATGCTAGCTAATTTTTTTCTATTATAATAAAAACATTTTGCCTTCGCCAATTGTTTTTTAATGCTATAAAATTTCTAATGTTGGGTGATATTCAAAATCGATATATCGGAACAAGTATCGATATCAAAAATGATATTGGGAATTTTTTTGCCATTTTCGGCCTTTTTCTGACATCTAACGGTGAACGTCCAGCCGAAAGATTCAACAGAAGAATATAATTCGCAAATGGTCAAGAAGAAGAGGAATAACATACCCAATCCATTGACTCGTACATACTGATACATAGCCTGCTCTCAAACTACGTTTAGTGCGGGTGAACTCTCAAATGTGGCTGAAAGGCTTGACTGGATAAACGCTTTCTAGTTTGTTAAGCATTGGTCTTATCACACCTTGATCCAAGTTTCAAGAAAACGTATATCTCTGCTGAGTCATCAAATCCCCTTTTTTTATAGATTATGAGTAACTGTTTGGTTCAGCCAGTAAAAAAGCTTTAGCGAAGTTCCTATTCTTGTATTATATGCCAGATAAATACATTAAAGTGACGAGAATAACATTGCAGTGGTTAGGATAGGAAATGAGGCTAATGGCTGGTTTTGAATTAAATCAAGAGTTTAGCAGAGTTAAGTTCTATCTCATTCAGATTAAGATTTTGTCCGAAGGATCGCGGCAAAGACAATGGTAGAACAAGAAATCAACTGGAGAAGTAAAACTCTCCCAGGCTTAGATTATGCTGATAATTTGAGCCTTCTAGGTGAAAATATTGGCAAATGAATGAATTTTCTTTGTACGAGAATAGGTTGGAAAATTAATGTTAAAAGACTAAGTTTCTAAGATTAGGAATAAGTGAAGGTGAGGAGGGGATGCTGGGTAATGCAAAGATTGATCAAGTGGACAGCTTCACTTACCTAGTAAAGAAGTAAAGAATAATTATTAGTAAAGAAGTTGGGTGCGGTGAAAATGTTAAAAGTAAAATAGCTAAGGCCCTGGATGTTCCTTCACTGTTGAAAAAAGTTTAGAAGAAAAGGGAGATAAGTGTCTTAATCAAGTTAGAATATCGGAGGTTACAGTGATGGCAGTGGTCAAGTATGTTTCTGAAGTGTGGGCACTCCGAAAGACGAAGGAGAATTTACTGGACGGCTCCAGAGAAATTGCCAATGGATTCTTTTGGGTACCCAGCTGACTGATCGTATCCCAAATAGCAAGCTGCTCAAAAAATGTCGCCCAATCCTGTTTTCTAGGGTTGTAATGAGAGAAAGGCTGAGATGGGTAGGACACGTTCAGCAGATGAAGGATAACAACTTGCCAAAGATCGTCCTTGCGGCCAACCGTATAGGGTCAAACGAAAATCAGGTCCCTCCCCGAAAGGGGGATGCTTGATGCATTAAGAAAATAGTTAAAGGGGATTGGAACTTTTTGGGAGGGTTTGAAGAGGGAGGCTTTGTATGGATTAGTATGGAGGAAGAGCGTGCGTAACTGTTTTGGCCTTTGGCGGCTTGGTGCTGCAGTGTGTTGTTGTAGTATATCTTCCCTGACGATCTTCTCCAAGTTGAGAGTTAAATTGCAAGAGGGATGGATTTCGCCTTGCTGGATACTGAACCTGTATCAGCATATGCAAGTCTAGTGACAGCTCCTTTGATTCAACTACGACAGAATAAATCCAGTATTAAATGACATATTTTTAGAAGTCAAAGCTTGCTTCATCAGTAGCCGAATCTCATCGCTCTGGAGATTTTCCGTAGATTTACGGGCCCAAGGAACACTGATCCACTTAGTTGTGGGAGTCTCTTATGGCTCGGTCTAGATTTAGTGAAATACTAGGAAATCTGGATTTGGATCTTAGCAGTAAGGAGGTCAAAGATGTTAAAGTTTTATGCCTAAGCTAAAGATTTTTATTTTGAATACTGTTTTAAATTAGATTTGCCGCCCAAGACATTAAGGACATGCTTACGTGTTTGAGCAAATTGTCTACTATTAGAAATAGAAAAGAAAAAATTTGAAAGAAAAGGGATGGCCTAACAAACGAATAAAATCTTGTCCCATATGCAATACAGGAGCTGAGGATGTAGCACCAGGGTTGCCACCCAGTGACAAAAAAATCAAAAGATTTTAGTGATTTTTGGGTTGATTTCTTCAATAATCTAATGATTTATATGCAAATTTAGTGATTTTTTAGTATTAGCAGTATAAAAAATCACTAGAAATAGCGATAAATCACTAAGGGTGGCAACCCTGTGTAGCACACATTCTGGCTGGGTGTCAGCAGCTCTGATTTAATAATTAAATTTTTAGAATGTGATGCCCATGAGTTCCCGGGATCCTGCTGACAATTTTAAAAAGGACCTGGTACTGAAGAGGGAAAAAAAGAAAAGTAGCACATTTTTTTGTGAGGGGGGGGGGATGATTATAATTTATGCTATTTTATGTAATGCATATTATAGAATTATATGTTGTATGACCTTGTGTTTTTAAATGTGTTTAATAAAAGTAATATGTGTTAATATGTATTAACACAATATTTGTTAATATGGTATATGTGTAATGTTTTTTTTTTGCCGGTAGAGGAGAGTAACTTTATGTTACTATATTGTGATTTGAATTTTCGAATACTGTGTTGCATGGCCGTGTTCTGCTTATACTATATGTTTTTATAGGGTCTCAATAATACCCATACGAGGTTGCTATTGAATTAACGTCCGTGACCGCCACCAGTGATCCTTCTGTGAGTGTTTTCCAAGACTGCGCACTTAAAGACGGAACAAACTCTCAGGGAAAAACATTGACACGTTGTTGTTTTTAAATAGCCAAAAATAGCCAGTAATTTATTTTTCTTTGTCCAAAGTAATTTTATTTCTGGGTTTTTGTGTTATTCAGTTATGTAATCGAAGTCTGTTCTTGTTGTCTGAAATTTGAAAAAAAACAAAACAATATGAAGCATACTTTTTAATTACAATTTTCGTCATTGATCTTTTTCAAAACCGTGAGTTAATCTGGGTTGAAAAAATAATTCGAAATACTGATATATCAAATATCGATATATCGGTTAATCAAATTATCGCACAACACGACTAATTTTCTTTTGCTCCCATTTTTGTTGTTGTTATACTTTCGGCTACTATGGGCCATTTCTTTTCAGGTTGCAGATATTGCTGCAACTATAATATTTGGTCATAGATATTTCCCCTACAATTACAGCTCAATGTAACAATGTACCCTCACTAACACCAGGGCCATCCATTTTTAAATCTTTTGGAACTAGAACGGATAACTTACAGATGTCTTGCTCACCTCTTCTAGCAGCACAATGTAAAAGAATGCCCTGGAAAATATCAGCCTTTAAATTGGAGTTCCCTTCATCCTCTAAAACTTATTAGTGACAGATAATTCTACTTCTAAATGACATCACATAAATCTTACTGACGATCCCAGTTATGTTCAAGAAACTGCACAACAATTAACCTGGGAACAATTAAGCCATTTACCCAAACAACGAGTGGATCAGGCTCTCCTCAGTAGGACTTATTCTGACCAGCTAGAACCTAAATATTAAATTCAAGAAGGTTGAGAGGGGCGCCTGATCGGCCAATTTATTGAACATCGCTGCAACTTCATTTACAAAACACTTAAAATTGGGTCACTCTAAAAGAATCCTTGATGGACATAATCAACAATGCAGACCGAGCACTCATGTTGGGATATAGATCAAAATGACAACTTTCTTCATTGAGAGAATCACAAAAAAGAAGGAAAATGAATAGAACCCAATAATTTAATACTGGAAGTACATTAGATCAGGTCACATTTCTATTTTTCCTTTAAAAAAGAACCGGTTCTACGTAATTCTTGCTGCTCACAGCACATATCGGCATCCAGCACTGAGACCAAAGAGACTAGTTGCTCCATTTTTAAGTACCAAACACGCATGCTCACGACTGCTCAATTCATTTTTGTTTTAATTTTCATCATTACTATCAAAACAAATAGCCAGGGTAAGTGCGCACTCTGTCACTACTGATTGACGCCTGCTCACTCCATGAGACGCTAAAAATGCAGCAGTTTACATTAGAGCTGGGAAGTCGGCTTCGTCATCCACTCGGGGAGCTGAAGCGCCACCACCATTGGTACGCTGGAAAAGAATAAAACAAATTAACTAGAAAAATACAATTATTTGATGCTCACGAGACAAAAGATGGCATGCTAGTCGTTCTTACAAAGAACGCTTGAACTATAAAAAAAAAAAAAAAAAAAAAAAAAAAAAAAAAAAAAAAACCTCTTGTGAAAAACGAATTTAAAAAAGCCGCTAAATTCGGTTCTTAATTTGACAGTTTTGATATCCATTCCCATCACATCTCTCATTCTGATTTTATTGTTGCGTTTTCTCGCCATATTACTTTTTGCAGGCAAATGACTAATTTGCGGACTAAGCATTAAAAACAAATCATGGACGATACTCTTTTGAGAGGACAGGCGAAAAATTTTTTTCCCCCTTACCTAAACGGAAATTTAAGTTTCTTTACCTAACTCCTCTATAAACCTCTTCCTTAGTGTTGCCCCAGTCACAAGACGAAACAGGGTAAACTCTGTTGTGAGGATCATAAACCAAGTGGTTCATTAAAGTATTTCGTCATATAACGATATGTGATTAGCTATGAATTTAATTTTTAATGAAAAATACTTTCACTTATGCAGTTTTCAGTAGTAGTGGGCACCAAATAAAAAATAGAAGAAATATGGGTAGAGAATTAGCAAAAAATGAGCTTATTCATTAAAAGTTGAATTTGTGATTTATTTATTTTCAAGATATATGTGGTTATGCAAGTGTCCACTTCATCAGTTAAATCAGACCCATTTGGTACCTGAAATCTGGTACTCCCCCCCCCTGGATATTGCCTTACCAGTAGATCAATTCTATGGACGGAAAGTAAAATATAGACACTGGATGAAAAAGTCAGACACTTGACAATAAATATCCAAAGATTATTTCGGCATTCGCTTCTAAGATTGGGCACTATATTATCAACATGTTTATGTTCATGTAGTGAATCGATTAAATTTTTAGGTTAGATCATGATATTTGGAAGAGGTGGATGGTTCTTACAGAAATGGGTTTTCAAGCCAGAATATTAAAAAAAGCTAAAAATAATTTCTGTGACAGAAATCTAAAAACCGAAAATTCAACTATTAATGAAAAATATTCAATTTTCTGCAGTTATTGATAGTAGTGAGCGCTAAATAAAAAAAAACATACAAAAGAAACGAAGGTGGAACAAAAACAAGCTAAAAATGGCACTAAAGAGCTTAAGAAGCTTTAGCTTTCATTCGAAGGTTTCGGAGTCTTTGGGAGTCAATTTGTTTTTGTTAGAACTTTGAAGGCAAAGGAGCTGTGTTTAAGTTAAGTAATTAGTTTTGATTGCTTATTTTAACAATTCAACGTAGCAACATCGACAAGAATATAACAGTGCTCCCTTAAAAACTTCATATTTTAACCAACCAAAACAAAAAACTTATAAAATCACGGTTTAAAATAGTTGCTTATTAATAATTAAGTTATTAAAAATAGTTGCTCCCCTAAAAATTTAACCAACCAAAACAAAAAACTTATAAAATCACGGTTTTCGGGTATGAACAGGCCTAAGACGAGCCCAGGGCAGTAGAGTTTTCATTTTGATGACCTTAGTACTTTAGTTTCTCAGCTAGCAATAAAAAATGAAATCAATCAGCTCCCCAGCCTGTTTGTTCAAATAAAGAGATAAATGATTAGTTTTGCCTATCTATTTTCGCGGTTCAACATGGTAACACGGTTCAGCCTTAGTACCTTAATTTCTCAACTATTTATAAAAAATGAAAAAAATCAGCTCCCCAAACTGTTTGATTTAATTAAATAAATAAATGATTAGTTTTGCTTATCTATTTTCATGGTTCAACATGGTAACACTGACGGAAATTTGGTACTCCCCTGAAAACTTCATAATTTTGAAATAACCAAAGAAAAATCTTAGAAAACCAGGGTTTTAATATAGATAGAGCTACGATAGGCCTGGGGGACAAAAAAGTTCGTATTTTGACGTCAAAATTATCAGGCTTCGAAATATAGACTAAAAATGAATATAAAGCTATGTTTCATACTTGAAAATCCCAATCTTATTCTAACCGAAATTTGTAAGTTTCAAAATTTAGATTAAAAAACAAATATAAAGGTGTGTTTCGTGTTTAAAAATCCTAATCTTCTTCTAACCGAAATTTGTAGGCTTCGAAATTTAGATTAAAAAGTTGTTTCGTGCTTGAAGATCCTAATCTTCTTTTAACCGAAATTTGCAGGCTTCGAAATATAGATTAAAAAATTAATAAAAATCATTTCGTGCTTGAAGATCCTAATCTTCTTTTAATCGAAATTTGCAGGCTTCGAAATATAGATTAAAAAATTAATAAAAAGCATTTCGTGCTTGAAGATCCTTATCTTCTTTTAACCGAAATTTGCAGGCTTCGAAATATACATAAAAAAAATTAATAAAAAGCATTTCGTGCTTGAAGATCCTAATCTTCTTTTAACCGAAATTTGCAGGCTTCGAAATATAGATTAAAGAATTAATAAAAAGCATTTTGTGCTTTTATAACCAATAAACTTATAACCTATAACTTATAACAAAAAGAACATTATAACCAATAAACTGCAAAACCATGGTTTGATTGTTCTACAAATCTCCATTACTCCCTGACAACCAACTGGGTGTTTAATATATTTTTTTCGTTATTACTTTTACTTTTTATTTATTACTAATTACTTATTTTTTTTGTAATGTCCTTATTACTTTGTTTTTCGTTATTACTTTTCAATTCTGAAATTTGGAAACAGCTAGTTATCGAGAGTCAATTGATGTATCAAAAACATTTCCAATGCGAACTTGGCTAGATCAGCAGGGTCAGCCATCTGTTATAGCAGGTTTCTGTAGTAACAAAACACTTCACGAGAGCCATTTTAAAGTGTTGTTAGTTTCTGCCATTCAAGAGACTTTTCAAATTTAAAACTAGACATTTATGACGAGAATCCACCTAAGAAGGACTCTAAATTGTTCTTATTTGCTTCTGAAAAGAAGAGAAAGTTGCACACTTACCGTAACACCTCCACGAGTTCCTCTAGTAGCTCCGCCTCGTGGGGCACCACGCCCTCCGCCACGCCCACCACGAGATCTTTCTTCGTAATCACCACGACCTTCTCGACCTTCTTCAGGACCTACAAGGAGTATTTTTAAGGAATATTTCAACGGAAAGCCAACAATAACGGGCCCAGATGCAAAAAGTGCTTAATGCTAGAGGGAAACTACCACTACCAACTATCACAAACAAAATAATAGTTAATGCTTAATGCTAGAGGGAAACTACCACTACCAACTACCACAAACAAAATACCAACTACCACAAACAACTACCACTTGTTAATAAAACCAAATTTGACAGACACGACAAATATCCGATTTGGGTAGTACAAAGCGACAGAAACAGTTGAATTGTTTAATGGCTCTAACAGATAAGCAGTATGATTTTTCAGCATGCATGAAATAATATATCATAGATTGTTAATAAAATAATAATATTTAATTAAATACAACAATAAATAATAATTAATATAACATATATGTATACCTGTTACTGTAAATGTCCGAAATCTGTTGAGTGTCAACATTCACCGGTGAATGTCAACAAAAACATGGTCGCTTGGCGTATGTCCGAAATATTTGCTAAATATCCTAGTTCTGACTTTCACCGGAGAATGTCGACATTTACCATGCACTAATGATAAATATTCAGCATTTCTGAGATTATGTTTTTCTTCTCCGTAATTCAGTCGCGATACATTTTTAATGAGAAAAGAAAATAATAGTAATAAAAAGTTTCACATAGCACCAATTTCGGTATGACTTGATTACTGAATTCTCTACCATTATCTGATTGCAACATTACTGGAGCACAAAATATTAAAAATATTGAAAGAACGTGAAATCTACTAAATTAAGTGATTGCAATACCTAATTTATTGCAACAACTTAAACTATTATGACACTTTGAATTGCAGAGAAGGTCCTTGTTATTGCAACTGCATTTGTCTGTGGAACACTTCCTTTGCAATGACAGCGTGTATAGCCTTTCTCATCGCTTCTCGAATTAGCTGCAGCTGCTTCTCTCATCGAAATTTCGTGAAAATAACTTTTCTTTACAAATTACAAAACTGATTACGTGTGCAAAGCTGCTTGAGGGTACCTTTCATTTGTAAGTTTATAACTGTCGAAGTCTTCTATTCCATCAACAACCGCAAAAACATTTTGGTTATCTAATTAGAGATAAGGATTGTTTTTTTTCCTCTCTTTGACACTCATAAGATTGGGTTTTAAGGATTCGAAGTTTTTCCTCTTTTTAAGACATTCACCAGAGCATATCTGTGATTGTCGACATACACCGGTGAGAGTCCGAATGCACAAGACTGTAGTGAATTATTTGATCTTTCACTGGCGTATTTGGTGTTTGTTGACATTCACCGGTGACAGTCGACATTCACCATTTTTGGACCAATCATCAAGCTTGATATTACTGAGTGTAATAGGTAGAGTTTTAGCCCAAACTAGGGCATAAGAAATCTTTTGTTCGCGTTCATACTCCAGTTTTAGTTCACCCTCTGTCAAAACTTAACTTCGGATGTAGTACACACAAATGTACTTACAGACAAATCAGGACATAAATTACAGATAATTCAGGAAATCTTCTCAGTCCCTTACACGGACCATCGGGTCATCCCCTAGTTCCATTTACGGAGTAGACAAATTTCCAGGACGAGTAACTCTTGCATTATATGACATTTTTTTCAACCTTACGCCCCTCCCTCTGGGGAAAATTTTCGTAAAATCCCCTGCTTAGCAGCAAAACAAGTTTTTAAACATACCTCATAGAAGATTGAGATAGATTCATTACAATTTTGTTTTTTAGAAACTACTTTTCTTAGAACTACGGTTCTGATGTCTAATGTTCAGTTCCTCTAAAAATTTTCCTGGGGGAGAGATGAGGACTTAGAAGTATCTTCGAGCACTCCAAAATCCCTACCCACAGCTACTACCTTGACCATCCTCACATCCTAACAAACCAACTTGAGAAGACTTCATGTTTTCTACTTCAAAGTTCGGTTACGTAACGACAAAATAGGATGCAAAATAATAGGCACATTTTCTACATCAGACAATATTTATTCATGGCCTACAAACTTAACAGTCCTTCAAACTAAATCACATGTAACAAGAGTCCTAAAACAAAAGCCGTTGGATGAAAACAATTATTCAAAATACTAATATTCAGTTTAAACTTTATTAACTTGGATTAAAATAAAATAATTTGTGGTTATATAAGAATATTTGAGAAAAATATTTAGAGTATAAATAAGAATTAGAATAAAAAGATAAATAAATTAGAATAATAAATTTGATACAAATTTGTCTACATTTAATTTTATTAAAAACTTTCTAAAATCTAACTTTTATTAAAAAATTCATTATAAATTTTATAGAATAAATAAGAATATTTGTGGTTATAATGTCCCGTAAGGAGTTCAAACCAATTGCAAGTTGAGGCCTATTAAGCAAATACGTTCTGAGACTACATTAGCAATGCATACCGTACAAAGAAAATGAACAAACAAAAACAGAAATGAAGAGCCAAAACTGAAGAAATGAATAACCGAAGAACCTATCAAAGGAATGTTAACGTCGAACTTTAGATAAAATCTTTCAAGACTTAGAGTAAAAAGGATGATTTTCATTCTGCTTTGGACCCCAACTGATTGGGCGAGGACCCCTACACCACCTTTTTGATGGGGTAAACCCTAATCTTTTATGGTTTAATGAGGTTTTAATGTGGTTTTAATGAGGTTTACCATACTAGGGAAGTAATTAGAAAAAAACATATATAAAGATCTGCTTTAAATAGAGATACAGGGGATATTTTTACAAACCTTTTTTATCACAGCCATAATAAAGAGGTTCAGTACATATTCAGAGTTCAAAGGTTCCGGAACAGAGAACTTTAATACAAAAAAATCCATTATTATTGTAATTGCAAATTAAATTATTAGACAGCGAGCCTCTTTAGCCACGCCCAGCTCCATTTTTAAAGTTCTTCTCCCTTGCCCATTCTTCAGTTCTTCTTCATTTTTGGAGTTATTTCATTTCTGTTTTGATTTTCAGGTACTTATTCTCTTTCGTAAAGTTGCTCCTTTTCCCTATTTACTTCCAAAGGTTAGGTTTTTTATAGTACAACACCGCTCAGTGGAGGTCTAAGCCAATATATCTGCTTTTGTTCTTGTTTTTATGGCGGAAAAAAATCCTCGCTTGTTAGTTAACTTCTTTTTCTTGATTTTGCTTCTGTTTTTACGTACGTCTTTTGGAAACAATTGTGGCGGGGAAAGGACAAAGCATCTCCCTGCGGTTAGATTAGTTTATATTTAGCTGTTTAAATGAGATATCTTTCATTGTCTGGGAGCTCTTGTTTTTTGATAATTGTCATTTAGTGTTTGTCAGTCATGCAAATGGCTCCTTCTACGACAGGTTTAGTATTCAAGAGCTCACCCAACAAACTATTATGAAAAATTATCCAAAACTGTTAGGTCCTCCACAAAACTGTTACAACATACTTAACTATACATACCCAGCACAATTGTTACATACACCCTTTCTATGATAGATTGAATCATACTACTCAAATTGTCAAAAATGAAGGTTGTTTCCTGTGCAATCTTTGGAATGTTATTTTTTGAAATATTCTATGCTTTTAGTATTTCAACAACAAGAGATAACAATTTTGCTTTAATTCCATGGCTGATATTCAGTTCTGTCCATAACTATATTATTGAAATTTAGTGGACATGGTTTTTTAGATTGAGAATACCTTGAATATTAGTTGAAAAAAGAACAGTTCTCCGATTTTTTAAAGCAAATTCAGAAAAAGTCGAGGGATTATCATAATCATGACTCGGTGAATCAATAGATCTACTATAAAAACTCATCACAGTAACAAGCCGCCTAACGCCAACACGACTACGCCCGCTTCTCCCCCATCTCGATCTATTTAAACCTCCCTCTTTACACCCTCTAGGAAGTTCCTACTTTCATTGAATTTCCCTTAAATTTCATACTCCCACCCCAACGAAGGACAATCTGCCTTTCATTTAGCCCTAAACGGTTGGCCGAATAGGACAATCTTTGGCAATCCTGCCATCCTTCAATCTGCACCCCTCGCCCTGTCTCACAAATGCTAAGTATCTGAGTTTCATAGGTCTTGACATTCTCTGTCCTATATAAAATAATATGATTACTTAATATAAATTTAATTAATAGCAATACGATATATAAATTCAATTATATTGTCCTTATGGTGTAAATTACAGCTGCAAGCTCGACGTAAATGTTTTTAACGTTTTTGGTCTAAATAAGCAAACTTACGGTCCCGTTCCGTATCACCATTTCGCTGGGGTCCACCTCTTCCTCTTCCACGAGGTCCACCCCGACCAGGTCCACCACGACGAGAGTCAGCAAAACGAATATCAATATCGATATGTTTTTGTCGCCCAGCACGTTGCAAGAATTCACCAGGGTATTCCTTGAAAATACAGATTATTATTGTCTTTTATTTCATAACATACATTCTAAATAGGGAGAAGAAAATGAGACGCAAGCAAGATTGCAGATTGCTTGTTGCCATCTGATCACTTTTGACTCTAAAATGAGATCTAGAACTTTTAATTTCGAACAATTTGAGCCCCCTCCGAAGTTTATGCGACTACCTCTCCCATAAGAACCTTATGTTCCCCAGGGCATAACTTAGAAATATGGAGTTAGAAAATATGTGACAGCGGGAACAAAGAAATATGTGGTAAAAAGATTAACGGCAGCGAGAACTAAACGCGGCAGCGAGAACTAAAAGCGACAGCGAGAGTCAGAACGTATCAAAAATAAAAGTGAAGAGCCAAGAATTGTGTAGTTAGCAGACACGCGAAAGCGAGTATCAGCACGAAAGCGAGAAAGCACGTTGCAAGAATTCGCCAGGGTATTCCTTGAAAATACAGCTTATTATTGTCTTTTATTTCAAAACAAGCCCATACATTCTAAATAGGGATAAGAAAATGAGATGCAAGCAAGATTGCAAAAAACTGGATGAAAATTTATTATTATTCCATAATTACTCCATTTAAAACTAGACTGGTTAAAGGTAGAGGCTTATTCAGAAACGATTAGGACCAAGAGGCGTTAAGTTCAAATTATTGAATATCCGTTGATTTTGAATTGAAGTTATCAAGTATTTTGCAGTAGGTTGCATTAGTTGCATCAAGAAATGGCTAATTGTAGAGAGAGAAAAGCCAAGACAGATAATCCAAGTAATTGAGAGGCACTTATGACTAATAAAACTTACAATTTTGGACTTTTTTTTCCCCGTTATTATCAATTACTTCAAGAAATAAATAGTATATTTGAAACCTTGCAAGATAATGACTGAGACCCATTCCTGTATACTTTAAAGACGTCATTTCAGGTTTTCATTGGGGAGAGAGGAAATAGCTCAGATTTTTCCTTAGGAAAAAACAAGACCATGAAAACAATCAGTTGACAAGTACTACGAAAGTACAAGTAGCAGGTGACAAGTAACACTAAAAATGTTAACGTTAATTTAACGCTGAACACGTTAAGTCTTGGACATCACATCTACCAGAATGTCATCAGATGTCAACACAGTTTGGCTCAAAGTGAGGACTAATCTCCTTTGTGACTTTTTGGGATCTGTATCCGACCAGACTGCAATGGAGGGATAGGAGGAGTATCTATATTTCAACATTAAACATATCTCAGACCTAAAATATACAAATTGGACTTAAGAAAAGGAATCCAAGTTATATCTTATATGGATTCTTGCCTAATCAGACAAATACGAGGCCTTTTTGATGAGAGCTCTAATAATGGTAAACTAAGTCTGATGAACAGTTTAATTTTAGCCAGACATTGTGAAATGTAAGTTTCTGACCAGATGAAAAAATGTTTAACAGCTACTGAAGCTTTACACAATACAATATTCAGAAAATAGTAAATTCCATATCAAAAGACAGAAGTTCTAATATGACGAAAAAAAATTTAGAGGCGAACAACGCTATTGATAAAAAATTTCATATCGATTAAAGTCCCTTGTTTGTCTGTGCTAGGGACAGTTGGTATTACATTTGATATTATTATAATACTGAGTACAAAAGAAGAAGCGAAAACTGAAAAAAAAAGAAGAAAAGAGACAGAACAATTTTCATGCTAGCCTGACTTGTACACACCTGTTGCTAGAAAACCATTCCGACAATCGTAATAAAAAATAATGACACGTGGGGAGTGGGAGCTAAAATTAAATAATTTCTGAGACCACACTGGCTAATCATGACAAAACAAAAAATCGCCATGAGAGAAAAGAGGACAATAACAACCAGTGAAAAAAATTATGCAAATATTTCGGTTGAAACCTCCGCTCAACTGTCCTCAGTGCAGAATAATAAAAATACAAAAAAAGTCCGAAGGAAAATATAAAAAACAAGCCTCAAAATAAACACTGAAACTAAAACAAAGACACTCATTTCTTGTAAATAATAACTCGTTTCTTTCTTCTTGGGAATTTTTTGTTTTGAAGCTAAAATTTGGTCCAAATAAGCAGACATAAACGAATAAGCTTATTTCATTCAATAATATTATTATCAAATGCATTAAGGTCGGTTTTATTTTTATTAAACTGTGGTATGCACCCACAATATCCGTATACATTACGGCAAAAAGGATGCGTAATTTCATCAGATAAACTATCAAGTTCAAAGTATTTTATTTCAGTATCAAAGTACATAGTATCAAAGTTCAGTATCAAAGTTCAGTATCAAAGTACATAGACACCATCTTCTATACTAAATATGAACAGTTCGAAGAAACTAAAGTACATTTTGCTTTTCTATATGATGAGTTAACACAAAATTTTGATAATTTGAAATTATCCAATTATTGCACGCTATATGATGAGTTAAGACAAAATTTTGATAATTTGAAATTATCCAATTTTTGATACTTTGTCCTATACTAACAGCAAAACTGGTCAGATAACAAAATTAAAAAGAAAAAAGGTGTTTCGTTGGGGGGGGGGGGGGTTCAGGGAGACAGTTACCAAGTCAGATTTCCCCATCTAAACCCTGGATACAGCCATGATGATAGGTAAACCTTGCCAAATACGAGTAAATATATATTCATGTAAGCATTAAGAATTTCAAAAACATTGCTGATAGTAAAGATTGTAGCTAGTAAATGTAAGCCATCATAAACTCAAAAAATAAGCAAACTGATCAGCTGGAGCACCTCCAGTCAATGACTCCCAAGTAATCAATTAGTTCTGCTAATTGATCAATTAGTTCTGAAATTAGGAATTCAATTTAGATTAATAGAAAGAAAATTTATCAATGAAGCTCATCATGCTTAAAGCAATTTCCTAGCTGGATCCTGGAGAAGGACCTCAATTCAGCGTTGTTTGTCATAGAGGCCTCAATTTTCGAAAACAGTATTTCTTCACAACCTATCCAAGGGCTTATTCATAACGTCATTTTTTATATGAATAAGTTTTCAAGGGGGGGATGACCCCTCCCAGAAGAAAATCACAATTTTTCCACATTTTCCTTTAATTTTTCAATAGTTTAACAGTTTTTGCTGAATTAGTCTATCCACCATAAAAAAAAACCTCTAATGTGCCGGCTACGAAAGTAAGACAATCTTAAATTGATTCAGTAGAATTTGATTCTACTGAATTAAATTGATTAAATTGATTCAGTAGTAAATTGATTCAGTTTATTCACATTTCTCATCATCTTCGGAAACCAGAGTTTCTTAATATGAATATTTTAGGTGTAGGAGGCAGCAATTTGTTTTAGGAATTAAGAAAAAAATAACCTCTTCTTATTTATCCTATTTTGTCAAATTTATCCCTTTAGTTGACTGTTGAAATATTAAGTCTTTTGTTCCAATTCGAAAAACATCACCTTTCTTACTTTTGACATTCTCACTGCTCTATATTTATTCAATAATTAACGGGTGTACTGCCCGATAGATTCTTGAAATACTTGATTGCATTTAGGCTGTACCATCGTATCCTTTCACTTTTGTGTAAACACCAAAGTGTCCGCTTGTTTATCTTCATGATTCAGTATAGCAATAAATGAGAGAATTTACACAATGAGAAAGATGTTAGCAGCACTAACAATGAAAAAAAAAAATCTTAGAGAATCCCGGTTTTCAGGAAAGAACAAACTTAAGTTGGACCCGGGGGCAGAAATTCTAATGTCCTTGGTACTTTAAGGACACAAGATAAACTAACCTCTTCTTCTTCTTCCTCCTCGTCAGATTCTTCTTTCTTTTTCAGCTCCACCGCCTTTTTCCATTGTCCTCCGTCTTCACCTTCACCAGGTTTCCTCAGGTTATATTCAGGTTTCTTCCTTTGTCCTAGAACACGAGATGAAAATATACTTCAAACACCTTCAAAATTTCATGAGAAGGAAATAATTTTGCTATTCATTTCAGGTAATGGAAGGATAAGTCTGTATAATCAGCGGGTTCATTGGCCCAGACACAGGTCATCATAAATTAATGTAAAAAAACAAAACAAATGCTATAACAAAAGTAAAGCAGAATCTAACTTAATATTGTAATAAGGATTATTCAGTATTTTTAAGTTCACCTGAAAGAACAAGAGAAATGGTCACTAAAATATGAGCAATTAAGCTAACACAACACATGTTGGAAGATAGGCATTTGCCCAAGATTTTTTCCAGGAGCGGAGAATGGGGCAAAAACAATATTTATGTAATTTGAACAAGAAATGTCCAAGAATCCAAAAAGTAACTGTCTTTGTTCATTTTATTTACCTTTTTTTTGGTGCGGGGGGGGGGGGGAACATCTATATACTCCCATCCCTAATCCCTACATAAACAAGGATAAGAAAAATCTGCCACTACAACCACGCCCTCGTGCGCTACTGTAGGTACCTGACTCAAGGGTGGTCACCTTTGAAACGACTAACTGTCATATTGGCAGTAGACGTTCAACTCGCCCAGCTTGAGTTATGTACCTAAAAAAACTGTAAATACTTTTTGAGACCAACCTTGATTTATATGACGTAAATGAAGAAAAAACGATTTTAAAATAACAATCAAACCAAGCAATGTTAATTTTCAGTCATTCAACGTTTTGTTTACTATTTTTTCGTTTCTTTGTTTTTTCCATACGTTAGAAAGCTCTGCTTGGAATTAACAGCCTTATCAAATTTGCAAGAAAAAAAAGGTTCTATTCTTGTTAAACAAACAACTGAAAAAATACAACAGAAATAAACTGAAAAAGAGCTAAACTGAAACTAAGATGAAACTAAAACTGAAAATACATACGCTTAGGAAACACAGTGAATCTCTTATACTGAAAATTTGTGCAGCCTAGGCAGAGTATACAAACCTAACTATTTTAGAGCAATGGATTACGACATCTATACATTTTGGGTTACTCGAGAAGATAAATGTTTTTTTTCTTTGAAGTTAAACAGTTAGTTAAAAAATAAATAAATAAATTTCATATTTTCCATTTCATGTCATTTTCCTTGATAAGCCCCGCCAATGTCTAAGGTTTTTGATTTTGTGGTTGAGAAGAAAAATTATAAACTTGCGTAATATTTCAAATAGAACAGACGATTCACCTTTACAACTATTCAAATACTATGCTAAAGTTCAGTTTCTTTATAGCATCCAATAGTGCCGATTTTTTTTAAACTTCAACTGAAAAATTTTTCTTTTCACTGTCCCAACGTCGCAGGAAAGTACCCGATTGTTAATCAAAATCACCTTAAATCAATATTTATTCACCCACTTTAATCACATATTTCCAATGTGTAGAGGGGCAACGAATGTCAAGCTAAAATATATAAAAAAAAAAACTTATTTTCAAGTCATGCTTACGAACATTATAATGATTCCTGTATTTAATGGTTCCTGTTAGCTGTATTTACTAAGTTCCTTTTCTACAGAAAAAAAATTTCCGATTTTAACAGGCCAGTATCATTTTTTATCTTAAACATCAAGTTTCTAATACGTGGGAAATCCCACCTCAATAGAGGCTAATTAAAAGTAATAGCCATAAGTGATTAATTTAAACACTAATTAATATCGCAGAAGCTTTGCAGGAATGAAATATTTTTCCTCTCCAACTTTCAAAAAGTAATAAAATTATACCTCGTAGTGCTTTCCATTCATCTAAAGTGAGTTCGCGAGGTCCTTCGGGAGCTGCGGTTTCTTCACTTGCTTCTTCACCTTCAGCAGGAGTTTCCCCAGCTTCAATAACAGCTCCCTCAACAGCTTCACCTTCAGGCACAACTTCACCCCAAGATTCAACTGGTGCATTTTCCAATTGTCCTCTGTAATTAAAAGTGCTTATTGACTTGAGGTGTGAGAATAAAGATTGAATGAATAATGCGAACTGTATGATCAGTTCTGGGAAGGGAAAAGTCCAATAATCATAATAATCATGGGCCCGAACACAATTTCATCATACATAAAAATAAATTATGCAGCTAACTTTTTTACTTCAAAAAATTATTTGTAAGGGATTTTTTTAAATGATGCACTGGGGGACTAAGGACAAATACATCTTACCATATTAGTTTTCAGACAAAATCCTTATCAACACAGTTTTTATGTTTGCGGACATCTGAGGGTCATGTCATATCAAAAGATTAGTGACATAAGTTATTTAAAGGAATACATCATACCTGCACAACAAGGTAAGGGAAGACCCGCCATGGACAAAAAAATAGTAGGCTTACAATATACTATTTGAATTTTGACCAACTCCCTTGGGGAAAAGACTCAGTATCCCCCCCCCCAAGAAAACTCTGATCCTCTGCCCTAAGTGGGCAGGGGGGGGGATAGATCTGCCTGTGCTGATTCACGCCATTGCACATATATCTTGAGTGTCCATTAAGATCAGGAGAAACATATTTCAATTTTTATCCAAAAGAATGGCAAACATGTAGCCATCTGTGGCAACAGAGGCATATACCGTGAATTTTTTTCTTCTTATAAGTTTTAATTGCGGCTTTTGGTCCAATCTCTCAAACTCACTGAACTGACAAACTCAATGAATAAGACAAACTCACTGAACTGATAGACTATATGAATTATCCTTACTCTGTGCCTATCTACCTTAGTCCTGCCCTGGGATGAATGACATACTATCAACAAATAAAATAAATCATTTTTATACAGTTCTGAAAAAATTATAACAGCTTTGCCTCTCACAGAGACTATCTGTTTTGGCCTTACTCTTACTAGCCACGGCTCAAGGTTTTCATCACTTCAACCGAGTTGGTTTTAAATCAAAATCAACTTGGTGGAAGTGATGAAAAGCTTGAGAGCTATGGCTAATTAGAGTAAAGCCAAGACAAACACTTTTTGTGTGAAGCAAAGTTGACATAAATGACTAATTTTACTTGTTGATAGATAGTCTATCATCCGTCCATTCTAGGGCAGAACTAAGATAGATAGGCACTGAGTAGGGATAGCACAGCTGATTCTCAGGCCTAAATTTGGAGGAAAACTTCTGTGGCTGTCTTATCTCTTCTGGCATCTCTGGCTGTCCCAAAAGTTGCTGGTGTACAACCAAACTAAAACTACACAACACATCGTTTTTGTCAATGTCTGTATTTAAGCTTTACTGTTAAATAAAAGGAAGACTGCCTACATATGTTCTTCGAATTCACACTGGCTCTTACGGGTTTAGTTGATATCCAGACTAAGGTAATATTGACTCCAGTCGATTTTAGAACCACAATGAAAGTGGGAATGAAATTCAACCCAACAGATACTTACCATCCTTTCACACACTCATAATGGCCACAACGAATGCCCACCCCTGTCTAAGTTTCAATTAACAACAGTCAGACCCTCTTTTTTAACTCACAGACTGTTTCAGATTAAACGGCTTTACTCAAAAGTACTCTATCACTTGGCATTTGCCGTACAAGCTAAAAAAAAATTGATCAAGCCAATCAGTTGAATCTGTACCACAATGAATTACCACAATGAATCAGATAATGATTTGTAGAAATTACAAAAGTTCATTAAATAAGATAACTGATGGCCTCAACTACAGTGACCAGACCAAACGTTTCAACCCCCCCTCTACATACGTACATTTTCCAAGTTTTAGATATTTTGTAAGGTAATATAAATTAAATAGCAGCTAAGGAGAAAGTTCATTTATAAATAGGCTTTATCAAATATATTTTTTTTTCAAATTTTTCCTTGAAGGCAGTAACAGAGGAATATTAGGTCAAACATTTTCAAATTACTAGGTTTGGTGACTCCAATTCACGAAAATATAGGGGAGAAAATATAGGAGGCGTTTTACTTATTTTGCAATATTTAAGGTAATTTCATTGCTAAGTTATGAGGCAGATAGTGCATTCAAACATATTTAATATAATACAGGGTAGGGCTTTATCACCCTATATATACAGTGTTGTGGGAAATACTTTTAAAATGTAGTTAATTATTAGATATACAAATTACTCATACCATAAAGTAATTAATTAGTAATTGGAACTACATTGCCAGGGAAGGAATTTGTTTATAACTACGAAATACGTACTTAAGATACCAATTACTCAAGCTACAAAACATCTTTTTCTCAAGATGAAAATTCTTAAAAAATTCATTATCAAAGTTGGGAGTTTGCTTTTAACAACAAAAACTTCTTATCTCCAAGCTCACTGCTTTGGAGCGGAAATCGAACCCCTAACAGAAAAAGGCGTTCTCCAGGAGCATACGATGGCATGGCAGTATTGAACTTTTGGAAAACTCTAGGCTACAAAATGTTTCATTTCGTCACAAATCGCATCAATGATTCGGTCACGGATATATCCCAGTATCCATGTTCACTTGAAACCAGGTAGCTTCCACTAGCTGTTGCTAGCTCCTAGCTAGCTAGAGCTAGGTTCACTTAGCTAGCTAGCTCCTTCCACTAGCTAGAACTAGGTTCACTTAGCTGCATTGTAAAAGCGTATGCAAACCTGTTCTTTAAACCATCCAAGATCATTTCCTCGAGAGCTTGTGCGTGCTTGATAGAACGTTTTTGTTTAATGTTAACCATTTTCTCTCTTACTGCAATGAACGTGGGAAACAGCGTTCCCAGAAAACAGCTTTTGTCCCCCTGTAGTAAATCAAGGGCCCTGACAACAGGCTCAGTTACCTTGGCATAGTCATCGAGAAACTCAAGTTCAATCGCTTTCAACTTTGGTAGGTTTAGTTTGGTGTAAACCTGCCCAATCTGCCCTGCACTTCGACAATCCTTTTCACAGCACCATGTTGAGAATTCTACTGAGCCAAGCCTTACACAAGGTTTTTGAAAGCTTTTTTCTCCACAGTCACAAGAGGCCCATATTTCTTATTATGTAGTCCACTATAAGATGATCAAGTGGCCTCTGATAAAGCTTACTTGGCTTTTTCTCAAAGAAATCTCTGCTCAGTTCTTTTTCTAGGAGGCTGTTCTGTTATGACTTCAGAATCCAAACTGCAATCTTCAGGTTGACTTGGAAGTTTGACACCATCTCCTGACCCATCACCATCAAGGATGTCTTAGAAAACACGGATGTTCTTCTGTTTTTTTCTTTTTCTCCTGGGTCTCTATGTACTTAAAAAATTCATAAGCCAGTAAGGGATGAACACGCTAGAAAATGAAACATTTTCAGACACCTGCGCCTACCTGACAAAGCAATAAATTGTAGACAAACATTTTCTTTAAACACGATTATTAGCGAAACGTTTTCTTTTTGGGGGATACGAATCTACGTTTCATCACTGACCCGCTAAAGAAGTAAGGGAAAAACAACCTCACACAGCAAGAACCAACCTCAACAGAGCAACCTCACAATAAAAAGAACCAGCCTCAACACAGCAAGATACAAGCGGTACAAAATTTAGCAACAATTTCTATTACTTTGTTCAAGATATCTAGACAGAAATAAAGCACATTTGAACATTTGTACTTTTTTTCATTCACTATTTGTCAAATATTTAAATCATCAAGGAGGCACACTTGTGCCTCTATAAAGAGGAGACCCACCACAATGTTAAGCGATTTCAGGTCCTAGAGGTCGCAGAGAGACGGCGGTAATCGCATTTTGTAGCCCAAGCTCAAACTAAGAAACTTGCAAAATTTCATCCTCCTCCGACTTTATCTTCATGGGGTAAACTGGGCCGGAAGTTTCGACCCTCCCACCACCGCCCCCCTTTAACGTTGTCCGATGGGGCTGAAATTTAGAGGTTAAGCTTTCCTCGGGCCTGGGAGCTTATCCTCGAAATTTCAGCTCAATCCGATCACTCCTTCCCTGTTTTCAAAAAACCAAATATAGCCACTTAAAAGTCATTTCTTTTTTTTTTGTTAGCCACGCCTACAGGCCACAGTTGGCAACGGATCCGGTTGAATGAGGACTCATTCGAAGCAGAATTCGACCTGTTAGGGCCTTTTGATATTTTCAGACCGAAAAAATTATCCCCCGAATTTACATTTACGAAAAACCTCGTTTTCCTATATTAGCCCATGTTAATTTTTCCCTCCACAACCCCCCTTTAACGTTGTCTGATCGGGCTGAAATTTAGAGGATAAGCTTTCCTGGGGCCTGGGAGCTTATCGTCGAAATTTCAGCTCAATCTGATCACTCCTTCCCTGTTTTCCAAAAACCACATATCAAGATTTTTGGGAATTTGCTTGCGTCGAAAATACCTTCTATTTGCTAAACAACAATTACTATTGTGTTTGTATAGTCCAGCGGCTGAGACTTCAGACTTTCAGGCGGAAAACTCGGGTTCGATTCACCATCAGAGCAACTTTTTTATATACTTTGAAAAGAAACTCAGTTTCTTTTTTAAATTATTTGAAAAAAATTACGTTTTCTAAAGAGTTAAAGAGGCTGAGTTACAAGGTCGACCCTTAAAACGTACAGGGATTAGGAGGCACAGTTGGGGGGCTGTTAAAGAGGCTGAGTCACAAGTTCGAACCTTAAATCGTACAGGGATTAGGAGGCACCCAGTACGACGTGATTCGAGTATTCAGGAATTAAAAGCCTTAACACAAGAATGTTCAAGAGCGGTGGGTTTGGGGGGCGGAAGCCCCCCACACTTTAACTCCTGACACGATCAGCTAACAGTTAGTCAAGCAATAATAAGTAATAAACTGTACAAAAACGTGCAGAAATTATTTGAAAAAAACTACGTTTTCTAAAGAGTTAAAGAGGCTGAGTTACAAGGTCGAACCTTAAAACGTACAGGGATTAGGAGGCACAGTTGGGGGGCTACCACCCCCAAACCCCCCGCTTTCGCAGCCTTTAAATATAAAAAAAATTTCTTTAAACTGAAAGTAAGGAGCGACATTAAAACTTAAAAAGAACAGAAATTATTCCGTATATGAAAGAGGCTGTGCCCTCCTCAACGCCTCGCTCTTTACGCTAAAGTTTTTATTGTTTAAAAAAAGAGTTGTGAGAAAGTCAAACTTTAGCGTAAAGAGCGAGGCGTTGAGGAGGGCACAGCCTCTTTCATATACGGAATAATTTCTGTTCTTTTTAAGTTTTAATGTCGCTCCTTACTTTCAGTTTAAAGCAATTTTTTTATATTTAAAGGCTGCGAAAGCGGGGGTTTGGGGGTGGTAGCCCCCAACTGTGCCTCTAATCCCTGTACGTTTTAAGGTTCGACCTTGTAACTCAGCCTCTTTAACTCTTTAGAAAACGTAGTTTTTTTCAAATAATTCTGTTATAAAACAAGGCAAAGCAGTCTAGCGGCAAGAAAAAGCCAACTATACAAAATACAGTCCGGAAAATTAGTAAATACTCTCGAAAACTGTGTTTGATATACAAAAGTATTTAGGAATATTGCAAAAAGTTAATTTGTATTTAAATACAGAAAAAAGAATTAAATACATGTTTAAATTACTTGATCTAATTTGTAATTACTATATATATATATATATATATATATATATATATATATATATATATATATATATATATATATATATATATATATATATATATATATATATATATATATATATATATATATATATATATAAATATATATATACTTTCATTTCAGATTTTTTTTTTTATTATTCATATTATAGTTTATTTATTTTTAACAGATTTAATGAGTAAGCAGCTAAATGGACTTTTGTGCTAAAATTTTTCTAAATTTTGGAAAAACTAAAATTCCGAAAACTCCTTACTCAATATCATCCCTAACAGAGCCCCAGTTATGGGCACCGCCACCTTCTTTCTTTTCTGTAGATTTAACGCCGGTCTGTTCAGATCCAGATCGTCGGTCAAAGTCTCTTCTAGGTCGTGGGTCTTGGGGTCCACCACGTCCACCACGAGCAAATTGACCCCGTCCTCGGTTGAATCCGCCGCCCCCGCGTTGGCCACCACGGAATCGTCCTCGATAGCCCTCGCCACCAAAATTTCCAGCTTCAGATTCATCACCAGCAGGTCTAGGTTGAAACTCTCTGAAATAAAATTGTTATATTCTCACAACTTATATGCAAATTATACCCCAAATTTAAAGAAAATGAAATTATTTGTGGAAAACAATATGTTAATTCCAGACTTAACCAAGTGTTCTAAACTTGGTTTGAACCCACCCCTCCCCCAACCCGAAATTTCTTTCCGCCTCGTAAAAAATTAACAATGTCGCAAATAAATTAATTTATATACATTTTGTAAAGTTTTTGTTGATAACCTACCCCCTCTTAGATAAAAATCCTGGATACAGGCTTGCCTGACATATATCATGCTCAGTTCAAAATGTATCAAATATATCAGTTCAATATATCAAATCTGTCACTAAAGGGTTTTGGCTATGGTAAATTCAACAGTGCACTTTACATTTCAAATAGACATAATATTTGAGGGTTTTTTGTCTGATATTCTCATAAAAAAAAAATTCATTGTAACATATTACTATTCAGATGAGTCTCAATAAATGAGTTACCCTTTCACCATTACATGGAAAGGGTCGTTAAATTTTAGTTGTGTTTTGTTTTAAGGTTTGATTTTTTCATATTATCCTTGGGTTTTTATTGGTAATTTTTATTTTACTATCGTGCACTGAGGACAGTCAAGCGGAGGTCTTGACCGAAATATTTGCATTATACTCTACATTTTTCACTAGCTCATATACTCCTCGTTTTTCTCTTCTTTACTATTTTTTTGTTTTCTCACAATTTTAAATTGTAGTTTACTAGGTTGCAGCTATTGCTACAACTATACTCAATATACTCACCTAATAAAGAAGTTTTAAGTAGCATTTGCAGTGAAATTAGATAATTTCACATAGATTTAACCAGCAGATAAATTTTTACAAATAAATATATGATAAAATAAATACATAAAATAAGAAATATATGCACAACATCAAATTAATCCTGCTGGATGACTATTCTACTAGTACCATGGGCGCCCATAAGGGGCGGCAGGGGGGCACACCCCCCCTGGCTGAATGATGCTGCCTGATTGTTATATTTTTGCTCTGAGATTTCCCTTATATAGCATTAAAAGTGCCAATTAGACAAGGTTTGCCCCCCCCTGGAATTCAGCTTATGGGCACCCATGACTAGTACAGAAACTGAAATTTGAGAACAATCTTCAGTTTTACTAGAGCCATTTGATATATAAAGATGGTGCGGTAGCCCTAAAATTATTTCTATGAAAGGGGATTAAATCTACTAACTAAAATAAAAGTAAATTCAGGGTTTATTTATTCTCCAATAAATTTACAAAAAATGAAACTTCAACATATTCACTGTAAGGCTCTATGGCCATGAAAGAACAGGGGAGAAACAAAATGAAACAAATACCTATAAAAATATTAACATCAATTAATTATTAACATTAATTAAATATTATTATTTAATATTTGGCATTATCAGCAGATACTTTTATTAATAAATATTTATTCATCAATACATTTACAACAAAAACACTACTCTCCACTGTAAGGCTCAATGGCAAGAAAAAAAACGGGGAGGGGGGGGGGGGGGGAACAAAATGAAACAAATACATAAAAAAACAAAAATAATATTAATATAAATTAATTATTAACATTAATTAAATATGATTTCAATTGAATATTATTAGTAGATATGTTTAATAATAAATATCTTAATATATTAATTAATATAAAAAATATTAATCAAATATAATTTAAATTAAATATACTTTTCAGATCAGTACCATTACCTTAAATCACAGCTTGAGTGAGTGAAGCCTTTTAATAAATACTAGACTTTCAGTTCATATGCAACCTATACGAACACACCATTATTTAGTAAAAGCAATGGATTTTTAGATATAACTTCAATGCATTACAAAAGAACAATAGATTTAAAATACCTGTCCTGTTCATTGCGTCGGTTATTCCTCTCCTCGCGCTCTCTGTCACCAAATCTTGGACCAGTGCCTCTGCCTCTCCCTCTGGGTGGTCGGTTTTCTGAAAAAGGAGATGATTCATGAAAAAATGCCCCAAGATTGATCCAAAAAATACAGGAAATTAATTCCCTCTGTGAGTGATCCAGCTCCCCCCCTCACAGAAAAATTTTTTTTTGTCTAATTTTGATCCTCCCATTTAAGGCCTTTAAACATCTAGAGAATGTGCCATATTAAGTAATCACTCCTCAGGCCTTCAATGAAGATGTCTGATATACTACCATAAATTTTCCTTTTATAAAAAAAACGTTTATTTACAATCACAATATAATCAGCAGATAAAGAAAATTTAAGCAGCAGGAGCACTAAAATTGATATATTTTAGACAATATATATATATATATATATATATATATATATATATATATATATATATATATATATATATATATATATATATATATATATAAAATCCTCCAGATTTTGTAATCACTCCTCCAGCTTAATTTGGAGACATCAGATAAGCTACTATAGATCTTCTTTTCCTTTGTTTTCTGAAAACACAATATGCCACCACTTAAAATGTGATCTAAAAACTTACACCTACAACTGCTAAAACTTACTTATTGCATGAAATGTATCTTAATTAATTTTTCTCAGCTTAGGTAAAGGGTGTTTTGGAGTAGCCTTTGATGGGAGGTGGGGCAGGGGGGTAGTTAAATCCAGAATTTTATTGACAACCAAAATCTGTTTTACAGAGAATGTAGATAGATGTTGGACTTAGGCTCATCCAATATCTGCTGATCAGGTAATGCAAATGTCAGTTTTGTTGATAAAGCTTATACATCTTACTTGTCTGACCCAAAGCTTTTCTTCTGATTCTGTTTTTTGCACTGCAAAAATACTAAAATCATGATCATAACCAGTAGCTTACTATCATTAAATAGAATAATTTAAAGAGAAAACAAAAAGGACAACAAAACAGGGCTTCAGCAACCTTGTTGTCCCCAAGAGAACCAGAAATCAATAACACACTCGAAGTCGCACATCATTCTGGAAAGACCCTTTTCCAGAAGTTTGTTTAGGCCATCTTAACTAGAAACTTTACTTTACTAGTACCCAGGTAAAGGATGTTAGATGCTTGACCAACTTTCTTTTTATAATTTAACTTCACCAACATAGATTTTGATTTATTCCCAGTCTAAGTCACTCAGCCATCTTAATACTAATTTTCAGAACTATCTTTTCACCCTGAACTATCAATCTCTCCTCTCAAAAATTCATGTTACTAAAAGTTCACCTTGCCAATCAAATGGCCTGCATAATCCAAGTCTAGGATATTTTTACCATCCCATATGATACTGTATTCTCATGCAGCTTTTGACATCATCATCCTTACAATTAAGTCCATCAGAATAATCCATATCAACAGGGATAATATACCACACTGCCACCTGATTCACATTGAACCATCTGATTTCCCAGACCTTACCTTCTAATTCCACACTGAACCATCCACTGATCTCACATATCTTAGCTACAACAATAATAAATAATAATAATTTATTTTTAACCCACATCATTTACAAAAATGATAATTATTAAAAAATATGACAATATTATTCTTATATGTGATAACTCTTTAGGTGATGTCACTTTAACATACTTGTCTGGCATATCAGAGGAGAGTAAGACCTTAAAGACCTTAAGAGTGAGACTAAACTTTTCTATCAGCTGAATCCCACTGCTTTTGATAATTTATCCAACTGACAACTAACTAGGCCTGAAAATTATCATCTCAAAATATTAATCAACAAGTGGAAGTTTGGTTCATTCTCACATCCCCTTCCAAAATAATACAATTCTTCTCTTAAAACCTTACTTGAGGCATCTCTTAAGCTAACTAATATTATCATACTAAGCAATTTGATTCCTATAGAAATCAAGCATATGCCCAACCTCATTTTTATCACCTTTCTTAGAAAAGCTTAATTCAAGTTTTCCTGAAATCCTTGGACATCTGTTTTTATTAAAATGATATTCATGATCTTCAGCAACTTGTCTTTAGTTTAGAGCCACCATATTTCAAACATTTATTTACCACACTATCACCACCTGAGACCTGTTGAACTGTTGTATCCTCATGATTGCAGCAACAGCTGTAACCTAGTAAAGAACATACAAAAACATAACATTTCTAGCTGATTCAGGAATGATCATTATTGTTTCAATTAATAGTATAGTAAAATGTTGTTTTGAGAGCAAACTTACATGAATAATGAGCCTATAATCCCTTGAAAATAATATAGGATCAAAACAGTAAGTACACAATTAGAATTACCATTGTTGAAAACCATACATAGCAAAATGTCACCTTAAAAATCACAGTTCTATAATCTTGCATATAATATCCTAGTACTTTCTACTCAGATTATTGTTTATGCCTCACCAAAAGTGTTATTTTGTAGCTCACAGACTATCATTTTTTGTGGCAAAGGTTAAAAGCAGTGACTCTTCAGATAGAACAAATTACTTTTTTATGCTCATTTTTATGGTTTTATTCATATTTTTTGCAATTCATCCCTAGCCCCAAACCCCCTAACGGTCTTATATAGCCCTATAGATCATAGATTATTGTTAAAACCGTTTTTGGTAAATTTATATTTCTCATATAATTTAGCAAGGAGGGAAGTGAATATATCACTTGATGCCTTTTTTATTCTTTCCCCAAATTTATTAATTACTTCAGGGGCAAATTCCATTTTTAGACCTTAATGAGGCCACAAAAGGTAGGTATTACCTTGTCTCATGGTTTTTGGAATGATATAAAGTTAAAAACTAACTATGTATAAAATTAGATTTTAAATGAGCCCTTAAACAACTCTATGATGTTTCAGTGCACTGCTTGAAAAAAAGGTACTTATCTGTTAGCCAGTACACACTCCAGAATTTGGATATACATGTACAGGGTTGAAACAGCTAAAATACTAGGGAGATAGACAGGATACATATAATTCGGGCTGTATATTTGCACATTAGGGGGGGGGGGGCGGTGTAAGTACAGCAGCGCTGCATGCAAAATGTAACCTAACCAAAATACCAACTAAATATTTATTAAAATATAGCTACAATGTAGGTTTCCACTTAGCCAAAGCTAATTGTCTCCATATACAAACCAGTTATTGTCTGACTTTACAGATCCAAATTCTCAAATGTGTGCGGGCTAACAGATGAGTACCAGAAAAAAGAAAAAGACAACTGAAAAAAAGAAGATCAGTGTTACCCAACCAAAAATGTGATCTTGCTTGTTGTTCAAGGTGGGGACTGTAAGTTTCCTGTATATGGTTTTCAGCAAAGGTGATTCCAATTAGTTCACTTTTTATTTTACTGTGATGTCTTTCTCAAGATGGGTTTCAGGGTCTTTAAAAATTCCTGCAAATTGTTTTCAAAATAACCTTATGGTAAATTGTGTGATCAACTCACTAATGAAATAGCTAAGAAAAAGACAAACCTTTTAAGTTTGAATTTTATCTTGAATTGAAATGTAACATTATGTTTGCATCAGAACTTTACCAACACCCCCCCACTTCCTAATGTGCAAATGTACACCCTGAATTTCACATATATAATAAATTTTTAATTATTTGGACGAACTTGTGAATCAATTTGAAGAAAAGAGTAATTTACATAGAATCCAGTGCATAGCCTATATACAACTCAGGGTAGCCTATGTATTGCATTTTAGAGGGTGGGGCAGTTGTAAAGTTCTTTTCTGATGCAAATGAGCATCTCTTTCTTAGCTACCTCATTAGTGAATTAATTGAAAATTTTACCAAAATAACATTTTACTATTGAGTCTAATGGAAAAAATGACAAGGGTAAGAATAACAGGTCTTCAGAAGAAGACATGCTAGAAGAAAAATGGAGGCATTTTTAGACTGCTAATTTTATGCTCATTTTCATGGTTTTGTTTGTATTTTTAAAAATTCATCCCCAGCCCCTCTCTAATGGTCTCTAAACCCTTGGGCTATGTAAAAAAATAATAATAATAACAACATGGCTAATTGATGAAAACTGATTAAAAACATGAAAATGGGAAAAAAAGAAAGAAATATGATTTATTGATACTTGGTACATATTATAATTAAGATTTCTATCATTTTTAGGGGCTAGCCTAGTTCATTTAGGCTATATAGCCTGGGGATAAATGAGATCTTTGGAGGGGTTATGGGGATGAATTGTCAAAATGCAAACCAAAATACAGAAATTAGCATAAAATTAACAATATAAAAATGTTTCTTTGTTCTAGCATGTTTATTTCTAAAGAGCTGCTTTTCTTAACAATTACAAAAAAAATATTACCCTTCCTAAATTAGCTACAAATGGCAATTTTGTCTCACTTGACAGTTTTATAGTGACACATTCTTGAATGCACCTGACTAGGGTCTCAAAAAGAAATTTGCCCCAGAAGCAAATATATTTGAAAAGAGAAAAGAAATTAGGCTAAGTTATGTATTCACTTTCTGCCTAGGCTAAATAAATTAGCCTATAAGATAGAGTAGGCTATAAATTTAACCTTGTTTTCTGTCAAAAGATGTAAGATGTTAGTGCATTGATTTGTTAAAATGAAAACAGGGCTAATCTTGTGTTTTTAAACTGAAACCTTGCTCAGACAAACAGCAAAGTGAGACTGCAGATACCTTGTTCCAACAAGAGGTGGACTGGGCCTATGATGTACCACTATATTCAAATAGCCTAACAGAGAAATAGATAATTATTTAGAATCTGGTAAAGATGCAAGAAGAACTGCATACAGAATCTCAAAGATCCTAACAAAAAACAAGTTTCCACTGCCTAGTGAAGTTAAATAAAAAAGAAAAGTTTTCAACTGAAAGTAAGGAGCAACATTAGCAAATCAAACAGTTTGTGGTAATGAACTGTAAGTAAGGAGCAACCCAGCTCAATAGTAACCAAAACTCTAAAAAATGGAATTTGATACCAGTAGATACATCAGAAGAATCAGATTTGTATGCTAATTTCAAATTTCAAAAATTTTGAGTTTCATCAAATTTAGTCTAACCCATCACAAGTTATGAACCTGAAAAAATTTGCCTTATTTTTGAAGAAAGGGGGAAACACCCCTTAAAAGTGATAGAATCTTAATGAAAATCAAACCATCAGATTCAGCATAACAGAAAACCCCTAATGTAGATGTTTCAAGCTCCTATCTGCAAAAATGTGGAATTTTGCCAGAAGAAAGCTCATGGATGCATGTTTTTTTTCAGGGGTCATCATATTGATCCAGTAGTCCTAGAATATTGTGAGAGGGCTCATTTGAACAGAAATTAAAAGTTCTAGTGCCCTTTTTAAGTGACCAAAAAAAGGTCACTTACATGGGAGATGTTTCCTTGGGGAAGGGACATTTCTATGAAGGAGGCACTGGATTTCCCAGCATTTATTTAAAAAAAACAATCTGAAATTAAATAAAAAACAAGTTTTTCAACTGAAAGTAAGAAGCAACATTAAAGCTTAAAACAAACAGAAATTATTATGTATATAAGGGGGTTTGCCCCCTAGTCAATACCTTCCTCTTTATGCTGGAGTTTTTTTTTAAGTACTTTCAAAAGAGCTATATATTTTAATTAAACAGCCTTTGTGATTCAAACAAAATTCAGACTTATAGCATAAATAGCAAGGTATTTACTAGGGGGTGAACCTCTCATATACATAGTAAATTTTAATACATAATTGTTTTTTGGAGGTTAAAGGGGCAAAAAAGTGTACCTAGGCAGGGGTTACATATTTAATATATGCTAAGCTTTACCCCCACCCTCTCCTCCCAAATGTGCAAATATATAGCCCAAATTTGTTCATAAACTATTTTATTTTCATCTTATTTTGTTTTATTTCACTAGCATTAACAAAATTTCACTTCTTGTGTGTTTACTGGATTCTAAATAGCCTAAGTACCAAGAAAATATGTTATTAAAGCTATATTTAGGACCACCAAGAGGTAGCATAGGATCCTCAGAGAAGTGACTATGGTATTAGAAATGAGCATAAAATAACAATTCTAATGGTTGCTTAGCCTACTACTTCTAGGCTAGGGTAAAAGACCTCTTTTTGGGAAGGACCACCCCTATTTTATAGATAAGGTTTATAGTAACAGACTAATCAGATAGACAAAAAAACATACCACTAGCATCAGAATTTCATCCTGAGTCCAAATATAACATTCATTTCTGTTGCAAATTATTTTCAAAATTACTTATAAGCTTCTTTAAGTTTCTTCAATTTTACTCCCAACTCCCCTAATGTGCAAATATATACTTTGGTAAATTTTTACCAAATCACATTAGGCCTATTGACTTATGAATAAAGTGAATATACCACTTGATGCCTTTTTTATGCTCCTTTCAAATACAATAATCATTTTTGTCAGAAATGAATTTTACCCCCACCCCTATATACCAATTCAGGGTAGGCTATATATTTGCACATTAGGGGGTGGGGTAAAGTTTAAAATTACCTCCAATTTACATCAGAAATAAAAATTTACCCCCCCTAATGTGCAAATATATACCCTGAATTGCTATAGGCCTACATAGGGGTGGGGTAAAATTCATTCCCAACAAAAATGATTATAACCTTAAGGTATATTAACCTTATTTGTAAGTCAATAATATGATTTGGTAAAAAATTACCTATACTTTACCACCAACCCCCCTAATGTGCAAATATATAGCCCAAATTATATATTTCAAATGCATTCTCCTGCCTGTCACTGTTGTTCTAGTTCTTGTTTTGTCACAGTTGATGAATTTACAGGTACATGGGTTGAAACAAGAGAGAATTTGTGACAGAAATGAGTGTTATATTTGGACTCAGGATGAAATCCTGATACCAGTGGTATGTTTTTTTTATCTATCCTATTTTACTAGAGCATGATGCAATATGAGGGTAGTAACAAGAGTCCTGTCTTCAAATTTTCACCAGTAATTTGTAAACATAAATTAAAAATGTGGTCTCTGCTCCAACAAGCAATTGAAAAAAAAAATTATAGCCTATTTATTATTTGCAATTTATAGAATAAATGTTTAGAATCAGAAGAAAATCAGCTTTCTATTAATATGTGAATAAAACTAAAACACTAAAAGGATATAGGCCTATGAGTAGCTAAAGACTGGAACTTATTACCCGAAGAAGTAGTGTCAGCACCAACTCTAAACAGCTTCAAAAACTGTCTAGACAAGCATCTACAGAAAGAAGTGTTTATCCATAATACATAGGCTAGCATACAAAAGTGACTTTGTGCACTAGGCTCACTATGTTGAGAAAGATTAGAGAGCACCACAACAGGATATGATATCCTAGTAAGAGGCACTGTTCCTGTAAGTTTAGTTTATATACATCAAAACAGGATAACTGGCTTTTCCAAAATGAAGTCCTTGTAGGTAAGTCAACAAACTAGGCTATTAATTTTAAGTGTTTGATCTTAAGTAATATTAGCCTAATAGGCCTAGGCTAATAGCCTAACCATGTTGATGTGTAGCTGAGATATTTAGCTTTTCATTGCTATATACAATTCTTCTCAATTCCTTTTTTGTGACAAGATATGAGGGTTTAAGTTACTAGTTTTTTACCCTAGGGTAAGACACCCAGCAGTCGGCCACCCGCCTATTCTTGGACAGAATCTTTTATACTATTTTAATAACCAATTTACGATGAGCTGTTTGTATGTCCAAGTTTAGGCAGAATTGTCACTTGTTAGTAAATTCAAAAATAGGAGGCGCTGTACAAGTGAAACTATTTGAATTAGTAACCTACTTGTTCAGAAATTCTTCAGAAATTTTTTGATACTAAAATTAAGTTTCTAGGTGGTATAATACAGTAATTAGAGTAGTTTAAATGTCAAAAAGTTTTCAAAGTGATTAAAGTGTCTGACTACTGTGTGTCTTACCCTACTTGTTTTGCAAGTTCCCTTCAGAAGTTGCCAACTACTAGCCTAGGGTACCTCTTTTTGGGAAAGACCACTTTTCTTTGGCATTCCGGAAAAATAGCAATGGGTTTTTGGACCACCCCTTTTAGCTACAACATGAAGCAATGTGAGGGCAGTAACAAGAACCCCGCCTTCTTAGTCCAATTTCAACCAATGATTTGTCAGCATCTGTTTTGAAAAGCAATTGAAAAGAAAAATTATATTTAAATATTTGTGATTTATAGAATAAATATCAAGCAATAAAAGTTACATTTCTAGAATCAGAAGAAAATCAGCTTTCTGCCAATATGTGAATAAAACTGAAACAATAAAAGGATATATACATCAAAATAGGATAATTGGTATTCCCAAAAATAGGTCCCTGCCGGTAAGTCAATAGACTAATATTTTCAAGTGGTTGATCTTAAATAATCTGAATAATAACCATATTGATGCATATCTTAGACTTTTAGCTATTCATTAATGTACCCAATCCTTCTCAATTCCTCTTTGGTAACAAGATGTGAGGGTTTTAATTTTACACCATTTCGCTCAATTGGATACTGGTTTTTTACCCTATATAGCCTATACTATTTTCAAAACTATTCAACACTCATTATACAATTGTTATTCCGACTAACATCAACATAGTAAAACCAAACCTAAATAAGAGATAACATGTGGTTATTTACTCACCCTGACCAGCTGGGGCTCCTTGTCTCTCAAACTTTTCAGTGGGTTTTACATCAGCTCTTTTATTCTGAACTTCACTGATTGTTTTACCAGTTGCAGTCTGGATTTTACCTTGAGCCTTCTGCTCAACAGGCTTGGCTTTCACATCTTTCTTTTCTACTTTTTTCACTTCTGATTTCTTATCTTTTTCTTGAGCTTTTAAAGCTTCCAAAGGATCTGCTTCTCCTTCGCCTATAAATAAAGCGTATCTATTTGTGATTCCCACACCGTATGAGGCTTCCATGGCCTCGACTTCGTTTCCTTAAAAAGGATGTATTTGGATAATTTGGGCTTCTTCAAGCCGTTCCACAATTTGCTCATTCAAAAATGGCCGTTGACAATATTTTTCTTCTTAAAAAAACTTCAAAGTTTGGATTTGCTTGATATATTTTTTAAAACTCAAAATCAAAGACTTTCGTCTCTTTAATTTAAAAATATTTTTAACATTTATTTTAATAATTATTTTATCAAGTTAATAGTTGTACCCTAAATATTGCTTTTTAGCGCAGAACATTTAATTTAAAAATTTCGCGGCATTGACTTTAAAAGTCATTCATGTCTCTTTAAAACCTGTTTGTTCACTTTAACCGCGTAATCGTCAAAAGGCTTCATTTCAGAAACATTAAATTATCTTAAAATCTGTGTAAAGATTCTTAATCAAGTTATAAAAACAAGGCGATTTCATGAGCTTCTAGCTGTCTGTTTTGAATAAAGCCCAACTTAATCAAAGATAGCCTAACTAAATTTGCATGTGATGGATCAAAGTAGACAAGAAGAATCAAATTATGCTTATGGCAAAAATAATGGTATTTATACATCTCCTAACTCCAGAGGCAGAATGCTCCCAAATATTAGAAGCCTCTTCCATAGAACAAGAAGTGTAATTCCTCGTTCTCTAGTGCTTGATTCTAACTCAGAGCCTAGTGCAGAGCTGCTAATATATGAAGACAGAAGGAATAAAGCTGAAAATCATACAATTGAAATTAACTGTGGCCCCATCACAAATCAAATTGATAAAAACAGCATTAGGCCTATGAAAGAAGAAGTGGGATATGCAGACTATCATGAACAGTTAAGGTGTAGTACTTTAGAACCATTTCAAGATAACTTGCATTACTTTCAGACTAATTATGATGAGGATAACAAATTTTCTATGAAAGAAAATGCTGACCCAAGGAATTCCCTCATATTTATAGAAGGCACAGTTAATTTGTATGAACAGTCTTCTCAAGAACCAGTCTGGAAAGCACCAGCAGTGAAGAAACTTGTTCAAGAATCAGTTAATATAAAAGCCAAAAGGGGAAGACCAAGAGCTGATTTGATCAATATTTTAATGCAGACAGGATCTGCAGAGTCAAATTCTAATGCTATAAAATGCCCCATTTGCAGCAGGATATTTCCTAGGGAAAAATCACTCCAAGCACATAAAAGAACCCATACAGGTAAGAAGTTTTAGACCTAGTTAAATGAAACCTCAAAATTTTAATTTATTTGCTAAATAGCCTAGACTACTGGTTTAGGCTATGCCTTAGCTCAAGGTTGTAAGAATTCAGAAAAGTATGTTATAAATTAGAAAAAAACAAGACCTTAATCAGACTGGAATCATAGGCTAGGAATTGTTTTTATAATTTAGAGTCATAGAAAAGCAGACTCAGTGTGAAAATAAAAGAAAATCTGTGTTAAAAAAAGGTAGGGCCTATTATATGGCAGACCTGTTCCTATAAGACAACTAGGCCTAAATCTTAGAAAAAGGGAAAGGAGTAAGCTATGATGTTGTAAACAACTCTGTAGGCTATGGGATAATTTTAGCTCATTGAGTTCATTCATGAATGTTTCAATCTCCTAACACAGACCTAGTTCTTTTTCAAGATAGAAAAGAACCTCATCTACATTTTTACTGTTTAGCCTAATGGATGTTCCATGGTTTAGGAATCTTTCAAATTTGGCTGAATAAGCTTGCAAAATAAGACAAAAAAACTTAAACAAACAAGTTTGCTTTATTCTGCTTGTTGCCCAGTTTTCACCTTGATTTAAAGTTGTACTTTTGGAAATTAACTTGAAATGTGCTTGCCAAACCAGCCAATGGCAAAGAAAACCTTAGGCTTAAAATTGTTTTAAATCTACAACATTGAAAATATGCTTTAAATGGGCTTTCAAAACTGGGTAAGGATCTGCCAATACAAGGCACATCATTTAATCAGGTCTGTTCAATTCTGCAATTTTGAAAATAACCTTAGAATAGACTTGCTAATAACAGTGAAAAATTAAATTAACAAATAATAACAATAATAAATTAGAATGCAAATTGAATCCTTGGTTTACCTTGATTTTAGCAAGCTGGCTGAAATCAAGTGCAGGCTGGGTCCTATTGCAATGGGTACTATTAATTATCTGTTACCTTGTCAACACTGATTCAATTTGATTCTGTGTATTGGTATACTTCTGTGTACTTTTTAAGTCCTACTTTACAGCATATTAGTAATTATCATTACCTTAAATCACAGCTTGGAGCAAGTTAAGGATTTTTTTCCTTGTTATATTTGATGATGTTTTTCTACAGGGATGATTTTTTGTTCTGGTTGCTTATTACTTCCTGGTTGAGGATTCAGCTACTAAAAAAAATTGAGAATTTGTCTTAACTCCAAATAAAAGATTTAAATTTGGCTTAGAAACTAGATCACAGCCTGGGAACTGATTTTTCAAGGACTACAGTCCATAAAAATGTTCTAAAGCTAAGCTTGAAGTAAGTTTTACTGTCCAAAATAAATACTAATTTCCAAAGACAACTTAAGCATTTTCCATGAGAGCCATAAAAAAAGGAAAATGGCAGAAATAGAAGCTTGAAAATACCTTCCTATGCCCTATTAAGGGCTATAGATGCACTCCTGAAAGTTTCAGTAAGTTTTCTGATTAACACAATATTGAGAAAGCTAGGAAAGGGGCATATCTCTAGAATCATAATTTTATCCTGAATTCAAGTATTCATTCATTTGCAACAGAAGAGAACTTTAAACCAAAGTGACAGTAGTGAACTTGGTTTGCTAAAATATAAAGCATGTTTGGTCCAATTAAACATAAGTACACAACAAAAGATTATTTCAATAAAGTAAATTTATTTTCAGAAAGTACATACTTTACTCTATTTTTTGACATAGTTACCAAGTTTTTTGAAACACTTATCATCATACCTCTCAACTATTTTTAAAGTGAGGTCTTTATAAGAACTTGCCACCAGCTCCAATAACCAAGAGTTCACTGCTGTTTTATGTTGTTGTCATCTTTTTAACGGTTGCCACTGAGGTGACAACCAGTTGAACTGGAGATGAAACATGGGTTTCATATATCACACCCAAATCAAGGCAACAGAACATGGAATGGAAACACACATACTCCCCCTGAAAGGCCAAACATCCTCTTTCCCAGCACAAAATCATGGTGTCAGTGTTTGGGAATAGTCATGGTGTTTTCTTGGTCAACTTCATGCAACAGGGGAACCACTATCAATGCAGAAGCATACTGCCTAACCCTCAGACAGCTCTGCAGAGTTATTACAGTTTTGGCTGGGAAGTTTTAGATCATCCACAATACAGTCCTGATCTTGCACCAAGTGATTACCATCTATTTCTACACCTCAAGAAATACCTCAGTGGCTAACATTACAATGATTATGACAATGTAAAAACAGAAGCAAATTCCTGGTTAGCAGAACAGGTGACAAGCTTTTATACAGAGTTTACTTTAAAATTAGTTGAGAGGTATGATAAGTGTTACAACAAACTTGGCAACTATGCTGTTAAATAGAGTAAAGTATGTACTTTTTGAAAATAAATTTAATTTTTTTTAAATAATCATTTGTTGTGTATTTATGACCAAACAGACTTTAACTAAAAAACAAACCTTGTATATAAGGCTTCTGTTATCCCTTTTTCTCCTCATTTAGTTTGGGGTGATGCATTATTTCGGCATGGGTAGTGAACAATGGAGAGGGCCATGGCATGCAAATTAGTTCACTAATTCATGTAACATTTCTTAATTGAAAATATTTTAAATATTTGTTGCACCCACAGCAAGGGCCTACAAAGGATTTTTGTTGGGGATGAGGCCAAAAAACTTTAAAAACTTGTCAAAAAAATTTTATGTGGATTTTTCTTATGTTTTTATGCTTTGTACAATTTTTTTTTCAGGGGGGGGAGTCCCATGGAGACAGCCCTGACCCACCAAGTACCTTGCTTAAGAAAGTTTGTATGGGATAAAATAGAGCAATTGCTAAAAAATATATTTGAACTTAATCCAAAAAATTTTCAGTAAAACTAGTTGAAACTTCTGATATTCAAGAGCTAAATATTCAATTTTTATTTGTTTATTCAATTTTCAACCCAGTCAATTTATAAAGGTAGAAAATTGCTATCATATCTTTGTTGTGTCAAATAACTTTGATTCTTGAAAAATGCCTTGCTTATAATTTTGGATATTTGTCTCTTGTCTGTGAAAAACTGATTTTGCCACCTCAACCTCTCAGTTAAATTGCTTCCTGACCTTTTAGATTACTTCTGTGTTTTATCTATTGGTATTATGTTTTGTAGGCGAAAAGCCCTATGTTTGTGATTATCCAAAATGTGGCAGATCTTTTAAACAAAGTGGTCAGCTGAAAACTCACCAACGGTTGCATACTGGTGAAAAACCATTTGTCTGCAATGTGGAAGGGTAAGTTATTCTTGCTTATTTCTGTCCTTCTCTCTTGCTCTCTTCTGTGAATGAGATATTATGTGCAAATCAAGTTTAACAATGTTTGGAAATTCAGCCATTAGAATTAAGATAGATTTCAAGGCTTCTAAAGAGGAATTTAATTTCTGCACTTGGTATTTTCACTGCAGACTAAGAGAAAGATTGGCAAATCCATTACTCCCCCTCCCCTCCTCCTCCTCTAATAAAACAACTTTATTTTGGGTTTTTTCTGAACTTGGACTTTTTAGTATGTTTATGAAGTTGAATGTACAAAAGAAAATGTCATCTGTGCTTCAGGCCAATAACTTTTGAAGTAAGTGGGTTAGTGATTTACCTATGTTTGCTATTATTGATACCAATGTCTTGTACTTAGCATAAAACATAATGCTAAAAAAATGGCAGTGACCATAGTATTGGATTTATGCATAGGCTTTATTACTTCTTTGGTTACTTTTACTTAACTTAGACTCCTTACTAATTTTCAATATTCAACCTTGTTGGCAAAAAGATTGAATCTACTCTACAGGATATTCCGACCATGGGAAAAATCTTTTGATATTCCTGAGCTAAAAAAAAAAGGATTTAGATTCGCCCCTTGGTGTATTCATACCCTCATTATCTTTAAGGTGTGGTGTCCGATTTACTCATGCCAACAGACATTGTTCTGATCATATCTATGCTGGGGTACATCGAAGTGAGGAAACAATGACTATATCTATTAAACCAGAAACAGAAGAAGTGGCTGAGTGGTTAGAAAGGCAAGTTTCTCTCTCTCTTCTTTCTCTCTTTCTTTCTTTCTTTCTCTCTCTCTCTCTCTCTCTCTCTTGCTCTCTGCATCTCTCTCTTTCTTAATCACCATTAGGAGTTCCGGTTGTTCTTTTGCCATACAGGGGCAATGCTTTGCACCTCTTTAACAAATGTCCTGAGGATTACAAAAAAAATGCGTTTTTCTAAATGCTGCGCCTGGAGATAAGTGTACCCCTCTCCCCCTTTGTCCGCCTAGTTACAGGGGTGGATCCCTGGGGTGGGGCGGCAAGCCCCTCTCAAGATTTTTCTGCTGCCCTATTCGTTTTTTTCTCTTTTTACCTTTTTTTAAATAAATTTGTCAATTTGTTCAATTATTGGTGCCCTTGTCATATTGGCGTCTTCTCCCTTCCCCCAGCATTTTGCTCTAGATCCGCCTTTGCCTAGTTATGCCACTGGCATCCCTTATCCCTGTTTCTCTCCCTTTCCTTGTCTCTAAATCTGTCTATCGCTTACTCCTTAGATCCGTAGTGAAGGAGGAGAAATCTCCCTTTAAAAATAAACATAATTGAATTGAATTTATTTTAAACCCATCATAAACACAGAAATTGATGGAAAAAACAGCAGAAAAGAGAAAAAAACATACACTTAATGGTACAGACAAAGCAAATACACATCAATCAAAGTGACGAGAGTAGAGGTAGCCAAGGATGGCTGCTACCCTCCAACTTAGCACAATACTTATCAAGCAACTGATTAACTGCAGAAAATGAATCAGTTACTGCATATCGCCGGATCAGGTACGAATTACTCGTTCTCAGTGGAACTTGCAGCAGAAACTTCAAATATCTGAAGAAAATTCTATGGATTTTAAATTTATCTTCTTTACGCAGAAGTTTCCAAAATGGTGTTATATATAATATATGTGGCTGCGCGACAGCATTGTAAATTATAGCCAGTGAAAACCTATTACGATTTCTCTTCGGGCCCCATTCGCAGTTCTAATTTTACGCTCTATATGTGTGATGATTAGCGAACGGGTAGATGACAGTGTGTCTCCGATGGGCAGTCCCAAGTATACTAGTGACTTTACAGGCTCAATAGACAGAGATCCTAGTTGAATGTGAGGTAGAACAGATTTATTCCAATTAAACAGCATTACTTCCGATTTTGATACATTAAAACTAAGGCCAATATCACCATACTGAGATGACAGGATATCAAAATTACTTTCTAGGGATGCTATTTGCCGAGAAAAATTCGAGGTGTCATCAACAAAAGCAACTATGGTCACATCTATTCCTCTTAGAATACAGCTTGTAGTGACTTTGGACTGCGCCTCGGAAATACTATTATTGAACAAATCTGGTGAAGAAATCGCACCCTGTTTTATACCTTTTTTTACAGGGATTTTCCTTGTGGATTCTGCATTAGGAATGCGTAAACACACATTTAGTTGGCGATACAGATCATAAAGAGGTCGAACAATAGCTGGGTCGACACCATTTTTCCGTAATTCTAACATTATCTGTGCATGTATGCCCGAGTCAAATGCGCGCGTGCGTCGTATTCGCCAATAGCCAGCGATTCATTAGAAATCTGCGCATCTAACAGAACATTTGCTACAACATTTAACGCGTGAGCGCATCCCATTCCTGACTGGAAACGAAACTGGTGGGGAGGGGCCTTGCAACACTTCCTAATGTCACCTATTATTAACAATTCAAAAAGCTTGCAAAAAACAGAGGAAATAGTTATCTGTCTATAAGACGAAGGTTCTGTTGCGGGTTTTCCCTTTTTCAGTACAGGCGTTATGGATCCTAAGCTAAATAAATCTGGTACAACACCATGCGTCATAATAATCTGGTAAGCAGTTGCAAGATGATCATATAAAAGGGGACTACCATTCAATAGATGATGTGCACATATTTTATCAGCACCACTTGACGATTTTTTGTTTAATTTTTTTCAAAATTCCAGGGTTTGACTACTGTTGACAACAAAATAATTTAACTCTTTAGTAAGGAGGGGACTTAGTTGCTCTCAAAACATTTGGTTTTTCGACTCATCTGGGGCTGCAAATTCCCCACTAAAATAATGAACCCATACTTTCTCACCAATCTCACTGGCATTCGGATTATTGTACTCAGCAGGCTTTGCACGCAGATTCCAAATCAGATTAGGATTATCCATGATTTTCGACACAGGTTCATGTTATAAAGCACTACGATGTCTACGCAGTTCTTTTGCAAATTTCCGTCTAGTAAAAATACGAATTTGATTGACTGCAAGACTTTTAGGCATTTTACATTTATGCCGACTCTGCAGCCGAAACATTGTCACAACCTTAATATGAGCTAACTCAGAGTTTAGAACCTATCCTTGTGCTCGAGAGATGTGGTGCAACTCAAAACTTGGAACAACTGGGCGTTTAGCTATTTTTAACGTGTGGACATATTTAGGCAAAATAAAGGTCCAATTGCAGTCTTATTTCAATATCAGGTAAGTCACCATTCTACTGGAGCAGATGAAATGGAACCTTAATTTTTCCGAGGATTTCGGCACACTTTTGTTGGAATACAGGGCGGGAGACCTTTTTCCAGTCACTCACGAGCTTCGATTTAGGTTTCGGCGGGTAAGTATTCACAGTACATGGGATCTGTGAATCTGTGAATATAATCTCTTTGGCTCGTTTCTTATTTTGAAAATATTTTAGTATAGTTGTTAATTGCATTTTCATTTCAGGTATAAAATAAAACAGTTGGAACGAATGCCCAAAAACTTACAGGAAAGTAAAAACTTGCAGGAAAGTCGATCTAGAAAGCGAGTGTTGCCTAGTGGTTCGGACCAGGAAAACATTGATTCTAAAAGAATAGTAAAAGCTCCAAAACTTGGGCCCAATTATACTTCCAGTCCTTTAGCTGTACGAGTGAATGAAACATCTAATTTACATTATAACCAGTTTCTTGACCCTTTCAAGCATAAAGAAATGAATATTGACTCTGGTTTTGTTTCACAAACCAATGACCTGGATCTTTTGGATACATCAAGGCTCTCAATTGGATCTTTAGATATGACACCCTTAAATATAACCATTAATGATTCTATGTTTGATGATAGAAATTTACTATCCCCTATTATTGGGCTTGGTGGAACTGACTCATGTGCAACATCAACACCAATTGCTTTGAAGAAAAGATGGCTTAAGGAAGTGAATTCTGAACAGGATTCTGCTATGGACTTGTCCAGTCATAAGAATGACAGCAGCAGGTTTGTTGTTTAAATTATTTGTTAGTTTTTGTTAAAAAAAATAAATTATAATTAGTTCACAATAATTGATCATACGAATGACAGCAACAGGTTTGTTGTTTAAATTATTTGTTATTTTTGTTTAAAAAATTAAATTATAATTAATTCATAAACATTAATTATACAATAATAATTAACTTATTTAATTAATTGTAATTAATTAAATTAAATAGTAATTATAATATTTAGTTGTTTAAATGAAATTGTTCAATTATTTCAGTGCCTTTAAAATATTGAGAGAAGGTCTAGCAAAGATCTTTTACTACTAGATTCAAAATGTTTATGGAATTACATTACCAAAACTGAGATAAGTCAGGCTTCCTATGTATGGCAAGTACAATTAGTAAAATATTAAAAATTTTGCATGAAAGAAAAAAAATGTTGGATATTGTTCAAAGTACCAAGGGCAGTGAAAATAAAATCTGATTTATACAACCATCTAGATATTTATTTTAAAAATTAGGCATTTATCTTAAGAAATTAGAAAAAATTTAAAAAGTTAGTTTTTGGTGGAAAAGACATTCATATGGAACTATCTAGTTTTGGTAATAACAGGTGCCAAAAAAAAAAGAAAAAAAGCCAAACAGCTTAAGAATGTGTAGCTTTCCTTTAACGATGTAGTTGTCTTTAGTAATCAATAGATAGTTAAGTGTTTAAGTTTTTATGGACAAAAGGCCTTGTCAAATTTAACTATTTAGCATTACTTATCTATATCCATGTCTCAACGTTGCAGCTTTGGCGTAAATGTGCTACAGTCCTACAAACATTCAAAAAAATTTTAACAAAAAAATGAAAAATCTAGAAAATCTTGGGTTTTAGGTATGAATAGACCTAAGATGGGTCTAGGGGAAGGGGTGGCGAGCAGATGCCCCCTAGATTTTTTCCTAGATTTGGATTTAGATATAGGCTCTTTTGGGGCTTTAAAGCTATGCAGTCCCCCCCCCCCCCCGGCTGAATGACGCTGCCTTATATTTGTATTAATTTTAACAACTTTTTACACAAAATAAGTTTTACAAAGAAAAGTAAAGAGCTCCATTAAGCAAAAATGGATAGAAATAAAGTCAAATAATCTTCCAAGCATAGAACTACCACAAATCACTATCTTCAAATAAATGAAACTCAAAACGAACAGAAATTAGAATAAAAAGCCGAGTCAAAATCAAAACGAGCAAAAATTAACATTATGGTACTAGGGCTTACAACCCCCATGCTTTCTCAAGACCAGAACATAATTTAGGCTTTACTGGAAAAAAAATGACCGTGGATTGTCAGTTGAGTTTACCTATACTGATATTTATTCCTTAAAGTCTTAAATTTTTTCTATTTATTTGAGTAAAAACAACTGAAAACATTTAAACGTATTTGCTTTCAGTAAAGTGCTAATTATGCTCTGGTCTTGAGACGGCATGGGGGTTATCAGCCCTACTAATGTTAATTTTTGCTCGTTTCGAGTTTGACTCGGATATTTATTCTAATTTCTGTTTGTCTTGAGTTTCATTTGTTTATTGATAGTGATTTGTGGTAGTTTTACGCTTAGACAATTACTTGACTTCATTTCTGCCAATTTTTGGCTTAATGGAACTCTTTACTTTTCTTTGAAAAATTTGTTTTGCGGAAAGCTTTTTTAAATTAAATTCTGTTCGTTTTTATTGGCATAGTCATTTTCGTGAAAAAACAAATTTATATCGTTTCGTTTTTTTTCTATAAGAATCCACAGTTTGGCTTGCTATTTGTATGTTTTAGCAATGACACAAATAGTATTTTTTTAATTTGATTTTATATCTCCTCAAGTTGACCTGAAAACATAAGACTTAATATTATTCCCAAAAGATTCTATCATAGCATTTTGATAACCTGGATAACTTACACTCTATGTATTTATTTAAATGGTAAGAGCAGAAGTAGTAATAGTAGTAGCCCCAAAAGCTTCAACTTAATACCCCCAGTCGTTGTCGATATATTGCTGAAGTGTCTTATTTTCAACCCCAATTCGTTTTTATTTAGTTTTAAATCAGCATTTACTTTAAACCATAATTGGCCAATTTCGTAATTTGGGGGGGCTGACATGCCCAATATCCCTAAAGACATAGTTGCTGGACCATTCTACTATGCTGAACAAAATAGTTGTCTCAAAATTTTGATCAGATGTGTTTGGGAAATAAATCGGCCTGAGAGACGGGCTGATTGCCCTCCAATCTCTTTTTACTCTTAGAAAGGACACTAGAACTTTTTATTTTGAATCGAATTACCTTCTTTAAATATTTCAATGGAATTTTCTAGCTATTATAGAGTGATGCTGCCCATGATATTGCTTATACGTCTTTTTGAAAACCTGCATACACACAGTTTTTTTTCGCTCAATTGGAACTCCCTCTAAACGCTTCATAAATGCTCCATCTTAATACCCTTAGTGTCATTAGTTACAGTAATTTTAGCTGTGGTATTAATAGTATACACATAGTACCTTCTGGCTAGGTCAAAATCCCCCACAACTTACTCTTAAAGTTCTAACTTAATAATATAAGCTGTTCTTGAGATATTGCTTTGTCACCTTTTTGAAAGTCGACACCTCATAGTTTGTTTTGAATTAGTTCAACGTCCGCCTAAATATTTCTTATATTGGATTACCGAAGACATTGTTATATTATCTTTGGACCTGTGGTTACAAAATGGCTATCTCACAATTTCGGTCGAATGTGTTAGGGAAAAAGAGGATATCAGGGAGGGGGGGGGGCTGTTTTCTTTCCATCACGCTTGACTCTTAAAATAGAACTAGAGCTATGTATTTTCAATGAAATGAACCTCCTCTAAAGTTCACAATACCACCCCTTCATAAAAACCTTACATGCCCCCTGGGTATAACTTACAACACTTACCCTATACTCTGGGGGGTTGTGTCAAACCCAAAGACCATGTTATGAGATCTTGAACTATTTTTGAACAAATGGCTATCTCAAAATTTCTATCGGATGTATTTGGAGAAAATATGTCGTGGGGGGTATTGCTACCCTCCGATAAATTTGATTCTTAAAAGTAACACTTAAACTTCCGATTTACAATCGAATGAGGCCCCTACAAAGTTTTTACAACCATCCTTTCCATAAAAACCTTATATACCCTTGGGGCATAGCTTACAACCCTTGCCCTGAGTAGTGTGGAAGGGGTAATAACTATCTCGAAATTTTGATTGGACGTGTTTGGGGAAATGATGGGCTTGGGGGGGGATGGTTGCCCTCCATTTACTTTTGAATTGAAGAGGGCACTAGCCCTTTTAATTTCCAACCGAATGAGCCCTTTTCGAAGTTTCTACAGCAACAAAAGACCATCTTAACATTTCTATCAGATGCGTTTTGGGAAAACACGACGTATGTGTGAGGGGGGAGGGTATTTGCCCTCTGATCATTTTGACTTTTAAAAAGAGCATTATAACTTCTCATCAAAAAAAAACCTTATATGCCCCCAGGGCGTAACTTACAACCCTTGCCCTGAGGACCATGGGGGGTCATCCTCAAAGACAAAATTTCTGGATCTTTCAACTATGCTGAACAAAATGGCTATCTCAAAAATTCTGATTGGATGTGTTCTGGGAAATGATTGGTGTAGGGTGGGGGTGGTTGACCTCCAATCACTTTTGACTTTTTATATCGCCAGTAGAACTTCTGATTACCAATCAAATGCGCCCCCTCCGAGGTCACAAGCATCAAAAACAAGAAGAACGATAGGGAGTTCTTTTCGTAAGACAGTGGAATTCTAATTTGAATGAATATTTCGGCCCTATGTCCAAGGGCTGTCCTCAGCAAAACATAAATATATAAAAGAAAAGAGATTTACAACAAAACAACAAATGATCGTTAAAATTAAAATGAAATTTTTAAAACAGTCCCAGCATCCTTACTTCAGCGAAGTTCAACCAGGACTGATAAATAAAGTGACGTGAAGCAAGGCAAGTCATTGAAATAAAAGAAGAATAATTAAAAACACGTTTTTATAGCTAATCTTGCCTTTTTGGCAGCTAATCTCAAAGGTCTTTTTGTAACTGGTTCTGTGTTAATGTCTACTTTTTTTTTTTTTTTTTTGTAAGATCGTTCTAATTGAATTTGTGTATAGACGATTTAGTGAATATTCCCCCAAATCCCTATTCAAGGAAATATTATTATTAATCTTAAGTCTGGTTTCAATTTCTTCTCGAACTACCTGCTTTATGCCTAGGTCATTGCTAATAAGGCGGGTTCTCTATTGTTCTTCTTGTTTTTGATGTTTGTGATGGAAAGGCAGTGGGGTCTTCATAGCTATTTACCCCTCCGATGCTTATACGACCACCCTCAAAGTCATAATTTCCGGACCTTTAAACTACGCTGACCAAAATGGCTATCTCAAAATTTTGATTGGATTTGTTCTGGGAAGTGATTGACGTGGGGGAGGGGGGGCTGGTTGCCCTCCATGAGCCCTTTTTGAAACTTGCCATCTGCTTCGTTTAATATTATGCCTTCTTAGAGCAGCTTAAATAACTTAATATGTCAGTTGATAAGACCAACTCTGGTGTTCTTGGCTAGAATTTTAAGCTGAAACTTGCCATCTCCTTCATTTAATGTTATGCCTTTTCAGAGCAGCTTAAATACTTAAAACGTCGGTTGATAAGACCAACTCTGGTGTGCTCTGCTACAATTTTAAGCTGAAACTTGCCATATGCATCGTTTAATATTATGCCCTTTTAGAGCAGCTTAAATAACTTAAATCGTCGGTTGATAAGATGAGCTCTGGTGTGCTCTGCTAGAATTTTAAGCTGAAACTTGCCATCTGCCTCGTTCAGTATTATGCCTTTTTAGAACCGTTCAAATAACTAAAAACGTCGGTTGGTAAGACCAATTCTGGTGTGCTCTGCTACAATTTTAAGCTGGAACGTGCCATCTGCTTCGTTTAACATTTTGCCTTTTTAGAGCAGCTTAAATAACTTAAAATGTCTGTTGATAAGACCAACTCTGGTGTTCTCGGCTAGAATTTTAAGCCGAAACTTGCCATCTGCTTCATTTAATGTTATGCCTTTTCAGAGCAGCTTAAATACTTAAAACGTCGGTTGATAAGACCAACTCTGGTGTGCTCTGCTAGAATTTTAAGCTGAAACTTGCCATCTGCTTCGTTTAATGTTGTGCCTTTTCAGAGCAGCTTAAATAACTTAAAACATCGGTTGATAAGACCAACTCTGGTGTGCTCTGCTTGAATTTTAAGCTGAAAATCGCCATCTGCTTCGTTTAATATTATGCCTTTTTAGAGCAGCTTAAATAACTCAAAACGATGGTTGATAAGACCAACTCTGGTGTGCTCTGCTAGAATTTTAAGCTGAAACTTGCCATCTGCTTCTTTTAATATTATGCCTTTTTAGAGCAGCTTAAATAACTTAAACTGTTGGTTGATAAGACCAACTCTGGTGTTCTCTGCTAGAATTTTTAGCTGAAACTTGCCATCTGCTTTGTTTAGTATTATGCCTCTTTAGAGCAGCTTAAATAACTTAAAACGTCGGTTGGTAAGACCAACTCTGGTGTGCTCTGCTACAATTTTAAGCTGAGACTTGCCATCTGCTTCGTTTAATATTATGCCTTTTTAGAGCAGCTTAAATAACTTAAAACGTCGGTTGAGCTCTCGTGTGATCTGCTAGAATTTTAAGCTGAAACTTGCCATCTGCTTCGTTTAATGTTATGCCCTTTCAAAGCAGCTAAAGTAATTTAAAACGTTGGTTGAAAGTTCCATTGCTGATGTAGTTTTCAAGCTCTAGTAAGACATACTCCTCCTACTTTATCAGTATTCTTCCCAAAATTGTAATCGGCCTGATCGGGCAGATTATAGCCATTTCCGTATCTTTATGTATCTCTACAGTTTACGAGGAATAGTTCCCGTAATATAATAATGCAATATACATGCATGAATTCAGAAATGAAGGGGTACACCCTATCTAAAATATCCAGATTCTGAATATGTTTTTCATAGTTCTAAATATTTTTCATATGATTGGGCTTCTTTTTTTTAGCTCCACTACTCTCAGTGACGTTAACTTTTAACAAAAATTTGCTTTAAACCTTAGACGTTACTTTATTATTATTATTATTATTAAATAACAGCCAAACTGGAGACACTTCAAACTACCATATACTTCAGAAAACCATTCAATGAAAAATTGTCTTTCCCATAATAAAAGGCGTACTTCCACCACATGAAGCCCTGTTTGTGGTGGTCTTAATAGTGGCCTGTCATGTCTCCCATATTAAAAGGAGAAACCCTTTTTTTTTCTCAAAAAGAAGAATAGTAAAAAATAATAATACATTAAAAAAACTAGTGAACTTAATTCAGGCAGTCTTTTTGAATTTCTTTTTTGTGCCATTCCCTCTGAAGTAATTGATTTTCAAATGGCTCAGTTCTCGTTTTCTTTTATTATAGACCTTCTGTGCTAATGGTTGCCAAAAAGGGATTGGTTACATCAGTTGATGAAAGCTTATCAGAGAATGATGTTGACGGTGCTCTAGCTTTGATGCAGCTAGCCTCTTCGCCTGAACGGTTTGGCAGAACTCCATTTTCAAATTTTTCGAACCAATTGTGAATTACTCGTCTCAAATTTTGTTTTTTGATTTTTAGGACATTTACTCTAGTGACATCCTAGAAAGATCATATTAATATTAATATTTTGATATATTAATAGATACATTAATATTTTATGTTTTATACTATATGAGCAGTGTTTTATTCTTGTGTCATTGCAAAATTTAGGATCTAGCATAGAATGTCTTATTACTGATTTCTTAGAAATTTTTGAAAAATATCAGAATAGCAATTTTAGATCAGCATATCCATATTCAGTATATTGTTTGTCATTCTGAAAATTCTCTAGGTATCAAGCATCAATGTATCGTTAGCTCATTTAATCCAGAACTGAATTAGGTCGTTTTTATGGATGTTTTAAATCAAACTCGTTTTCCAAAAATTTTCCATACAGCTAAAAAAAATATTTATTTTTGACAAGAAGTAGTTTTTCCAAAAGTGGATGCTAGACACAGGGCCGTACCCACGATTTTTTTTGGGGGGAGGGGGGGGGGTGTTCAAACTCTAGAAACTAAGTGATCATATGGTTATATCTAACTTTAAAAAAATAATACAGAAAACTTTGCTGAATAATTAAAAAAAAATAAAACGTGGAAAATCATAACAAATGCCTGGGGATTATGTAAAAGAACTTTGAATACAGCTTAAAATGCTCTAGAATCATATGATTTGATCATTGAGCCAAAACTTTTGTTTGTCAGTTCATCTGCTAAAAATGGTTTTGCCAAATCTGTTTTTCTAAAAATTCGAGAAAAACGAGTTTGAAAGTTTTGACATTTGTATCTCAGAATCGGCTGTAGCTAGGGCGATGACGTCTTATAGCAATGTCGATAAGACCAATCGAATTTTTCTTTTTCACAAGATGGTGTTTCTGAATCTGTTTTGCCAAATTTGTATCTCAGAATCGGCTGTATCTAGAGCGCTGCCATCTCATGGCAATGTCCATTAGACCCTTCGAAAGAGAATTTTTTTACACAACATAACGTTTGTAACTCAGTTTCGACAAAAAACTGTTTTTTGGGCAAAACCGCTGTCAGCAGACGAGTTCAACCAAAATAGTGTGTAATATTTTTTCGTAGGTAGGATTTATGTATGGTTTATAAGTTTTGTTGCGCTTTTATATTGAGTGATGCTATTTCAAATGTGCAAACTCTTTGAAGTTAAATATTGTACATGACAACGCTGGTGCACACGAATCTGGAATTTAGGGAAAGAGAATGATAAGTTTTTTAGAAGGGAGGGTGGATGGGTTTGCTGCATCAAAAAAAAAATTTATATGTGCCACTTTTCCTGAGGATGCCTTTAGATCTAACTTAGCCCCCGTCTGCCCCCTTATGTGTAATCCAAGGATATTTGTTTTGTCTTTGGTTACCCCTTTTTTGTTTTTATTAAGAGTGTTTCTAGTTCTTTAAATTAAATCAAAATGCTAGTAGCATGACCTAATCCATTTGAGTCAAATAGTGTCCCACAAATTGGTGTTTGTGGGAGAGAGGGTATGTTCAAAGAGAGATCTTGCTATGGATGGTTGAGTTACAATTTTTTTTGAATTAATGAATATAGAATTTGTCGGGGTATTTTCAACTGAATGTGGAAAATGACTATATATGGGGAAGTATTGACAAGCATTTGAGCGTTGAGCAAGCGTAATTTGAGGATAATTTTATACCCCTAGACTTGCCTCTTGCACTCTTGCCTCTTGAAGGTACTTTGCCTCTTGAAGACTTGCACTCTTGCCTCTGGAAGACTTGCCTCTTGAAGGTACTTTTTTGTCTGATTTCAATGAAGTCAGAGCATTTTTGGGTTTATCAAATCAGGACTGAAAAATAAAGAAAAAAATGATAAGGTCCAGTCTCCTTAAGATCCAATAGGCTGGGGGAGGGGGGGGTACGCTGAATCACTATGCATCTTCTTCCGTGTGATACAACATTGATATGTGTTGTGTCCAAGTTTTGATTTATTTTCTGATGTCGTGTATTTTTTTAAGGTGTTTTTTCTTCTGTCATGTTTAGTTTATAGTTTGTATTGCGAAGACCAAAACTAGCTTTAGAACAATTTTTCATTTTGTATGCAGGTTCATATCTCTAAGATTTGTAAATTAAAATTTTACTAAGTTGTTTGCGAAACCAAAATATGAACGTTATATAATTAGTTGGACCCGGTTTTTCCTTTTTCTTTGGATTAAAAACTTTGTCCAGCTAAGGAATCACTGAGAATTATGAAGTAAGGAATCACTGAATATCATAAGCAATTTATAGAATACTTTGGCGTGTATTTATTGTAAGATTAAACAGAAAAAAATATAAGAAAGATAAAGTGTCTATTTACAAACTAGACTTTAGCCAAGCTCTAACAAAGAACGGTAAATTTTGTCGAGCGACGGAAAACGACGGAAAGCGACGGAAGCGACGTTGCTGTACGAAATCTGGCTGCTATATTTGATCGTTATATACCGTCTTCTATCAGAAGTTAGCTTTATGTTTGAGTTAGTTGTGTACTAGAATTTTCATGTCTTTACTCAGTATTGTACGATATTGATGTGTACAAACATTCCTTTATTCTTCATCTTTTTTTTTTGTAAATTATCACTATTGTTTCCCTTATAATCATAAATTCTCTTTCGTCGTTATGAAGATGAGCTAGCTATATGTTTTCTACGTAATTTAATACTGAATTTTGTTTTTCTCTTTTTATTGTATTGTGTTTATGTATTGTGTTTATTGTATTGTGTTATCTCTATATGTTTTCTACGCTTTTCTACGTAATTTAATACTGAATTTTGTTTTTCTCTTTTTATTGTATTGTGTTTATGTATTGTGTTTATTGTATTGTGTTATCTCTATATGTTTTCTACGCTTTTCTACGTAATTTAATACTGAATTTTGTTTTTCTCTTTTTATTGTATTGTTCGGTCAAAGAAAAGCTACAGCTTTTTAATCTGTTTGACGCCATATATTTTGTGCCGACTTTTTTGGGGCCTCTACTACCAACAAATGCATATGGAGGTTTTTTTTTTGCATTAAAAATTGGACTCTTGATTTTTCACAAATTTTTTAGATATATATGATTGTGTAAGAATCCGAATGAATTTTTACTGTCCCTGGTACTTTGAGAAATGAAATCATTCAGTCAGTTAGTGCTGATTTTTTGCTCCTGAATACCCCACAGCTAAGAGTGAAAACTTCATTTTAGCATATTTTGAGACAAGGGCGTATCCAGGATTTTTTTCGGGGAAGTGGGGGGGGGGTCAAACAAAAAGTACTAAACACATCAAAAATTCCTTTATATGTGTTTTTACTTTTTTACGAGTCGGGCGCAAATTTCGGGGAGGGTTCAAACCCAGTAATCCTCCCACCCTGGATACGGCCTTGTTTTGGCGTCATTTAGGTCCTAAAAGTGTCCAATGCAAATGTTTGGATAGAAATTTAAACCCAAGGATAACAACACAGTTTTTTGGAGATTCTGTTCCTAGTCAGCTTTTTTGAATTTGAGTGAACCAAAATTCCTTAATTGATTTTGAAAGGTATTACCAATGCTCTTTTTTTAGTTTCTTATTGTACATCATTTACACCTTCTACCATCTTTTCTACATTAAGTCCTAAAAGTGCTCAGTATAAAAAGATTTATCAGTTAAAATTTGACGCAAGGATGAAAATACGGTTTTATTAGAGATTTTATTCCTAGTCAGTTTTTTTTAAATTTAAATGAACCAAATGCACTTAATCATTTCTTACATTTGTTACCAATCCTCCTTATGATGTCTTCTTATTCTTTCCTCTTTTCTGCCTTAGTTATGTACGTTTATGCAGGGCCGTAGCCAAGATTTTTTTCAGGGGAGAGGGGAGTGGCTACAAAAAAACTCAAAAACGTATAATAAATGTGTCTATATGCATTTTTGTTACGTTTTTACGAATCGCACCGAAATTTCAGGGGTGGTCTAACCCCTATCCCCCCCTGGATGCACCTCTGTCTTAATGATTAAAGCTAGAACGTGTCCAATCTAAAAGATTTTTTTATTGGAATTTGGGTACTTGTTAATTATTTAGAACACACCCAAATCCTTTATATGAGTGTAAGATATGATACAACCGGTTTCATAGCCGCCAAGACAGGTGACGGGTGACAGAATGCATTGGACTTATATAATTTTGGCTGTATGTTTGCATATTAGGGGAAGGGGTGAAGTATAACGGATCTGTGTGCAAAATTATGAAGTAAGAATTGAAGTGAGCATATTATTGCATATTATGCATATTATGAAGTAAGAATTGTTTTCTAACTACACGCTGTCCAAATACTTTATCCCCCCTCCTCCCCCCCCCTTAATGTGCAAATATATAGCTCAAATTATATAAGACCAATGCATTCTGTCACCCGTCACTAGTCTTTGTGGCTATGAAACTGGTTTTCTCAGATCTTGAAACTGGTTCTCTCAGATCTTTCATTCAGATCAAGAACTTGAGTGTGTTCTGAATGATTAAAAAGTACCAGAATTTGACCTAAGGATAACACTACGGTTTTGTGATAGAATCTGTTCCTAGTCATCTTTTTGAATTTCGGGGGATCCAGCGTTGTTAGTCATTTCTTACTTGTGTTACCAACTCTCGCTCTTTTTTCTTAATCCTTTTCTATTCCACCTTAATCATACGTCGTCATCATCAAAGCTACTTATTTATCCATTAAGTTTTTTTTTCAAATTTGTTAAAATTAAGTTTTCTTGGTCAATGATATTTAATCACATCTTACTTTTACTTCTTTCTTCTGTGAACCTTAATTGTTTTCCACCTTAATTGTAATTCTTAAAATCATTTTAATTAAGATTAAAGCTAGTAAAAGTGCCCGATGCAAAGGTTCATCTATTAAGATTTGATGTAAGCATTATGGCACAACTTTATTAAAATTTATATTCACATTCAACTTTTTCGAATATGTTGAACTTAACTTCTTTATTAGTCGTTCTATGGCTGATGGGGATGCTATATTTTTTAGTTTCTCCTTTGAATACAAATAAGGTCTTGAGGGTTTGTCGTGGAAATTGTTGTTATTTCCCAGACCAAAATAAGAAAGATGCCCCAAAATTACAGGGTATATGTTACCGTGAATGTCCCAAAATTGGTGAAATTTGAAAATTTCAAATGGAGTACAATAGGGGATGAGAATAGGATTTTTTTTCACCATCTGCTGTGGTGCGCACCATCTGTGGTGCGCATATAAATTAGTTATTAGTTATATATAATATAATTCAATAACAAGAAAATTAATACTCTTCTAAAACAGGTGCAAGATCGTGATGTAAAACTTGAATGTGTGTGAGGCAAAAAAAAAAGATAATGACCTCTAATATAGAGGTATTAAAATATTGTTGGCTTAAGTTATTGCAGTATCCCTTATCTTTTATTATTATTATTATCTTTATTATTATATTATTATCTTTATTATTATAGTATTATCTTTTTTTATTATAATTATCTTTTATTTTATATAAGTGATAATCCTCAACAGAATTGGAACCGTAGTATATTTTTCCCATTAAAAATCTCAGAGTCTCGTCATCTCCCTCTGTACGTATTGCTCCCCTGACTGGGTCTTGGGTCTGTGGATCCCTTTTTGTTAAAATTCAAGGATTTCACTTTTTGTAAAATTGATAATATATGTGTATTTAGACTATGTAATAATAACAATAGCAGTTTCAAATGAATAAATACTGTGTGTTCTTATTCTCTCCTCCCTTTCTACTCTCTTTTCCCCCTATCACCGTCTATGGTTTGTCCTGCTCTTAACATATCTGTTGTCCCAGTGGCTGTTGTCCTGAATGTTGCTGTTGCCCCAGGTCTAAGCAAAGATTTTATCAAATACATATATTCCGTTCTGGGCCTTAATTTTTTGAAAAAAGAGGGTATTTTTAAGAATTTTCATACCCCAGATGAAATGTTTGTTTTGTTAATTTTCGTGTAATCTTTGGCAACTTCGCGTTATATGCTGATTGGAACAGTGAGTATTTATCAGTCAAATTTTGCTAAGTATTATTGTATTGAATTTTGTATAGTATCACCCTCTATTTGTTTTCAAAGAATTTTCTCGGTACCTGACATGTACTTTCCGTTCTTTTACTTTTATATATATATATATATAATATAGTTTTTGTAAATATATAATTGTATACGCATATTATGTTGTTGTTTGTATTTAGAATTCGTGCTTTTAGCTTTTTATCCCCTCAGTGATGTTTCTCGATGCATATACTTCACACTCACTCATGGGCGTACGTAGCTTCTTGTCTGTGGGGAGGGGGAGATTCTGTGATGAAGGGTGGAGGGGGCGGACCTGATGTTGTACATTGTCAGCAAGTTCTATCATACCTATGAATTTTTCAGTAATAAATAATCATCAATAAGCTTCAGCATTAATCTTCTTGGATTAGAGCTCTAATCCAAGAGCTCCTATCTACTAAGCTTCAAACTTTTGATTTTCTTTTTTAGAAAATCCAGTTTTTTTGCTCTTCACTCAATTAAATGCCTTTTCATACTGCAGTATTTCCATTAAGCTTCAAACTTTTGGTTTTATTTTTTAAGGTTTTGAATTATTGTAATCTTTTGTTAAAATATATACAAATATTTCTGTAATAACCAGTTTTTTTCGCTCTTTACGCAATTAAATTTCTTTTCGTACTGCTGTCTATTGAAAGATATTTTATATCTGCGTGCACTCGGTACGCGGCAGGCTTCTTTATATGGATTACAAACAGGAAAAAGCCTACGGCTTTTTCTTCTTTGGAATAGTAAGAGACGATCCTCAAAGAATCAGGCACCTAACTAAGCCCATAATTTGTTCTTTAACATAAATCTCATTAATCAGATATTTTAATATATCCTAGGCTACATGTTTTAGTGGTTAGGATAGTTGGCTCTCATCCAGTTGGCTCGAGTTTGATTCCTGGTATGGGAAATTTTTACTTATCATGATTCTTAACGATTATAATTAAAATAATCATCTATATGTAAGTTTTATTTGTAACCCGCAATATAAAATAAATGCGGAGTAAAAAAAAAGAAAAAAAACAAGATAATATAGTTCACAAGGAAATAAGAAGGAAAAACACAACATAAATAACGCAGCAATATCCACTGAATCACGGATCTGGAAAAAAAAATAAGTGAGAGGATCACTGGGTCATATCTTCTTTGGAGTATTGGTCCTCAGATCCTTAGCGATGTTGTCAAGCAGCACTAGAGGGTCGATAAGTCCAAAATGAAAAATAATCTTTTGATTTCTGTACCATCTTGACAAATATAGCAGGAATTTACAATATTTAAAATAGCCTCTTCTTAACTGAAAACGGTCTTTTTTCCGCAATAAAGGCTAAAAACCGGAAAGAAAAAGAATTGTAGGAGAACAAAAACTATGGTAAGTTTACATAAGCCTCGGCGGTTGTACCTTCCTCTATTAGGCGAGATTTTACCATATAAGATGCGAATACAGTGCAGAGCACTAGCAGCTACAGACGAGCATGTAGTCGAAAGTGTATCAGAAAAAGCAATCCCAATCCATTTCAACTTTGAGACACACTCGAGTAGCATTGTACCCACATGTGAAGGAGAAGCAGGGTTAGAAATATTAAAACACGGAAACTTGCATTTAGAAGTATTTACAGAAAGTCCAATCACACTCAAAGCATTAATCAGAACATTAATATTCTTTTTGAGGCCTGATCTAGTATGACTAAATAGCAGTACGTCATCAGCATAGGCAATGTGACTAACAACAGCATTTTCTAAAAACAGAGTAAGAGACAGCATTCACAAACAGTCCGCAAGAACAGTTTTGAAAATATATAAAGACAATACACCACCTTGCCTGACTCCCTTCTTTACTGAGATAGGCTCAGATACATAAGACATCCATTTTAACCGAACCAACGAATTGAAATACCAACATTGAGGAACTTTTACGACGGAAGGATTGATTCCTGCTCTAACTAAGCAATGAAGCGCTTGTGAATGGGCAACGTTATCAAATGCGCCCGAGATATCAATCGAGCAAAAATAAAGTGGCCTTTTTTGCATTTTTGCCAAGACTAGCAACTGACCAAGTACATGATGGGCTTGAGAACAACCAAAACCAGCTCTGAGGCCAAATTGATAATCAGAAAAATCACATTTAGTCAAAATTTCAGACAATACGGCATACTCGAACAGCTTGCTCATGAAGCAGGACACTGTAATTGGTCGATAACTGGATCATTGATCTGCATCCTTTCCTTTTTTTAGAACTGATGTTACAATTCCCGAAAGAAAACTATCTGGAACTAACGACTGGGCTAAATACATCTCGAATAGGAGCTGAATGTGTGTTAACAATAATGGACTCTTAATGGCGAAGTGATTGTAACAGAGACCATTTACATCAGGCACCGCTTGATTTCTTAACCCTCTTTAAAGGCAGATATATAACACCACCAGATATTGACAGTATATGGGATTGCTGAAGAACTTGGAGAATAGTATTATGCAATAGGGAAGAAAACATGGACTGGATAGAATGATTAAACGTCGAAAAAAAATGAGTAAAATGAGAAACAAAATCACTGATTTTGATAATCGAAATGATAGCAGGCAACACTTGCTGCTATTAATTACATTGGACCAAGACTTTCGATCCGAGGGGCCATCCAAAGCATTCAGGCGGACTTGACGCAAAAAAGATCTAAACTGAGGTTTCGAATTTTGTTTGATTTTAAATATTTCGCCAGGCTTGGGCCGATCGCAAGCAATCCAAAGGCGAAGCCAAAACTTTGCGCGTTGTTTAGCTTTTTTCACTTCTGGGCACACGTTCCACAACGGTTTTCTGGTGCCAAATCTAACACGTTCAACAGGAACTGAAGCTGAGGCAACTGAATTCAAGCGAAGCACGAGCTGGTAATAGTAGCAATTTAAATCAATCTTAGCTATCGGTAACCTTACAGAGGTTTGTAAAAGATGAAAAGGCACCTTCAGGCTTGACAATAACGAGTAAAGAACATACAAATAAACTTCAGAATTTACTCGTTTCCAATTTGGCTTATCAAACCATTTCTAATGGTTAGAAGAACAGTTATAAGCCAGTAGAGCAGGCGACTCAATTTCACAAATTAAAGGCAAATGATCATCCTCAATTTTATCATCCAAAACAGTGACAGGAGGAATCACGAGTGATCCGTTTGAAGCTATGATATGATCAAGGTTTGATTTAGCACCATCACGGTTATCAATGTAGGTAAATTCTTTGTCCTTATTGACTAACTGATAGCCACTAGGCAAAGCATCAAAAAACAGGTCACTTCTTTCAGATTCGGACAGAAGATTGGCATTAATATCACCAGCCACAATCCAATTTAATCCCTGATTTGTCACTCTTAGCAGAAGTATCCTGAGACCCTGGCAAGCACCTGCGAAGGAAGATGGGAAGAAATGTTCTTATGGTTGCATGGCATATAGACATTGATGAAGACTATATTACCGCACTTTATTGCCAAGAAATTATGATCAAAAGAAATAAGCTCAGGCTTCTGAGCGAGGCGAACTAAAATTGCAAGGCCCTCAGAGGGTCGACCGCGTGTTTTTTTAGCTTTACGTACAAGCGAGTGACGGGTGGGTGACCGTTTATGAGTATCTGTATTGGCTTTAGTCAGAAAATGTTCCTGTACGAAAACTATATCATAATCAAGAAGCTCATCAATAAGAAGATCTTTGTCTTTGGTTTCGTTAAAATTAAGTGAAACAAAGCGAAATCTATTGCTACTATCAATCATTTTTATCCTTGTTCAGAGCTTTTTTTTAAACACTGGGCATCTAAGACTATAGGAATCATGATTTCCCCCGCAGTTGGCGTAATTCGGGCTTTCAGTGCAAGGATTATCACGTGTGTTACAATGTCTAGCGGCGCACCGTGAACACTTTTGATTAGTCGATGGGAGTGGGCATTTACCGACAATACGGTTCGGCGATTGACAACAGTAACATCTAGGACGTAATTTCTGGAAAGGTTTAATTTAAGAAGCTCGTATCCCAAACACAAACAATTATTTGTGGCTTTGTTTAAGACAGCATCATCGAAGAAATTCAAGGCGGAAGGATCTGGAACGGAACTTCCAATTTTATTTTATCAACAAGACCGGGAATCATACTAATAAGCTCTGGTTTTAGCACACCAGCAGGGATGTCACTCAAAATACCACGAACTTTTTGATTAAGGACATGAGTGGACACATTAAGCTGACTAGTTGCAGCGGCGGCGAGAGAGACGGCTGAGGCTTTATCTCGGGTATGAACTACCCATCTTTTCTTGACAGGATCAGATCTCACACTTACGATACCATCATGACCCTTCAGGGTATCAAGGGTCTCTTTGCGCTCAATAGGATCTTTCAGGTCAGTAGGTGTTTTTTTTTTTTTAGAATAACTGCATAGGATGGTTTCGAAGAGACGGAACACTCTTGCATAAACGACGGAGGACGTCCAACTTTTCCAGGCAGAAGAGTTCTCACACACTCAGACAAAGACCGTAACTCAGACAAACAGGAGTTTACACGGTAACTCAGCGCACAAAAAGCTTCGGCAGGAATGAGTGGTACTTCACTAGAGTGGCGGATAACAAAGACTGGCAGACCAACATCATCAGCATCGAACTTTGTGTTAGTATCGGTAATATCAGAGACACTATTAATAAACGTATTTGTACATACTCTCTTTGGCTGAATTACTCCAGGATGGCAAAAGTGGAAGATTTGCCTCCTCGCTTCAGAAACCTGGGTGAGTGTAAAAAATTCAGACATATGTTTCTTCATAATATCTGGAGAGAAACCTTTTTCGATACTATTTTGGACAAAATTGAGAACAGGGCTATAAACGGACGATCTAGCGGTCCACGCCATCAGCACCGAATGCTGAATAAATACTGAATGAAGGAACCTAGGAACAAGGGAAGTGTAAAGACACCCTCAACAATTCCTCGTAATTTACGGGTAACTTAATACCGGCGGGTACAATACGTCACTTGCGGGAGGTTCTTTCCCCTCTTCTGCTAGTTCCCAGTACGCTTCTTAACGATAAGAAATAAAAAATGGCATTGCAAAAATGACATTCTAGATGGCATGTGTAGAATATTCGTAGAATATTCTCGTGTCTTCGTAGAATGTTGAGCATCCATTTGTCACAAAAGGTGACAAACTAGCCCATCCGTGAAATGACGCAACAACCTCAAATAACCGACATCATCAGAGTCAGAAGGTGGAGATACGTCCTACATATGGATGACCATAGACTCCCAAAATCTGCTTTACACTGGCAACCACCAGGAACTCGCAGCCAGGGAAGACCCAGAACCACACTGCGCCGGACCTACCAAAGAGATCTACGAAACCTTCACACCTCCATTCTACCAAAATGAAGGGTATCACTACAGCAGCAAACATGAGGGAAGATTGGCGGCTCCTCCTTGATACCCTGGGTGCCTCAGGAGGCACAGGCGGGTCTAAGGTAAAGGACTATAAACGGACAATCTAGCGGTCCACGCCATCAGCACCGAATGCTGAATAAATACTGAATAAAGGAACCTAGGAACAAGGCAAGCGTAGAGACCCCCTCAACAATTCCTCGCAATTTACGGGTAAATTAATACCGGTGGGTAAAATACGTCACTTGCGGGAGGTTTTCTTCCCCTTTTCTGTTAGTTCCCAGTACGCTTCTCAACGATATGAAATAAAAAATGGCGTTGCAAAAATGATATTCTAGATGGCATGTGTAGAATATTCGTAGAATATTCTCGTGTCTTCGTAGAATGTTGAGCATCCATTGGTCACAAAAGGTGACAAACTAGCCCATCCGTGAAATGACGCAACAACCTCAAATAACCGACATCATCAGAGTCAGAAGGTGGAGATACGTCCTACATATGGATGACCATAGACTCCCAAAATCTGCTTTACACTGGCAACCACCAGGAACTCGCAGCCAGGGAAGACCCAGAACCACACTGCGCCGGACCTACCAAAGAGATCTACGAAACCTTCACACCTCCGTTCTACCAGAATGAAGGGTATCACTACAGCAGCAAACATGAGGGAAGATTGGCGGCTCCTCCTTGATACCCTGGGTGCCTCAGGAGGCACAGGCGGGTCTAAGGTAAAGGACTATAAACGGACAATCTAGCGGTCCACGCCATCAGCACCGAATGCTGAATAAATACTGAATAAAGGAACCTAGGAACAAGGGAAGCGTAGGGACACCCTCAACATTTCCCCGTAATTTACGGGTAACTTATTACCGGCGGGTACAATACGTCACTTGCGGGAGGTTCTTTCCCCTCTTCTGCTAGTTCCCAGTACGCTTCTTAACGATATGAAATAAAAAATGGCGTTGCAAAAATGATATTCTAGATGGCATGTGTAGAATATTCTCGTGTCTTCGTAGAATGTTGAGCATCCATTGGTCACAAAAGGTGACAAACTAGCCCATCCGTGAAATGACGCAACAACCTCAAATAACCGACATCATCAGAGTCAGAAGGTGGAGATACGTCCTACATATGGATGACCATAGACTCCCAAAATCTGCTTTACACTGGCAACCACCAGGAACTCGCAGCCAGGGAAGACCCAGAACCACACTGCGCCGGACCTACCAAAGAGATCTACGAAACCTTCACACCTCCATTCTACCAGAATGAAGGGTATCACTACAGCAGCAAACATGAGGGAAGATTGGCGACTCCTCCTTGATACCCTGGGTGCCTCAGGAGGCACAGGCGGGTCTAAGGTAAATTTAGATGGCGAGCCAATCTAGCTGAGAAAAAAGATGGCGCTAATAAAATGCCCAAAGAAAAAGGCCTATTCCAATTATTGCAGAAGGTCTTACAAACATTATCATTAGTGTTTCTATCATTAATCTATCACTATCGTTAGTGTTTCAGCAAAAAATCTATCATTAGAGGTTAAACAACAATAGGAAAAAAAAACCCTCAAAATAATTCTGAAACTTTTTCCAGATAACAGCAAAGAAGGAAACTCAGCCACAATAACATTAAAGGTGCTATAGATGGCGCGCGAGTATATATAATGATTCCTTTTATTACTTCAGTTACTATGGGCTACAGTTCGTTCCTTAATGTAAAAGAAAAAAAAAATATGCCGTTTAGGCAGAATGTTGTAGTAGCTGCCACTTTTCTTGATTTTCAAGCCAATATATTTCCCTTGCTGTTCACGAAACCCCTATACAGGGGTTTCGGACAAGGCGGTTCTAATGGTGTACTTTTTGTTTTGATCTGACTCTTTTGTTAGGAGTTATGGGTTTTTATATTTCTTAACATTGGACGTGATCGTCTCTTACTAGGTTGATAGCTACCACTGCAACCCGGACAACCAGGATTGACGAATTTATTATCATATCCTATATGTAACTTATTTTTCATAAGTCTGCGATGGTACATGTGGTAAGCATACTAGTGGCTATGTGATCGCTGGCATTCATCAAAATTGGTAATAAAAATGCAGTTTTTAGTTAAAAAGGTGTTTAATTTAATTAAGTTTTGTTTCTTTAATTAAAAAGACACTATAACTTTTATTTTTCATTCAAATGAGCCCTCTCACAACATTCTAGGACCCCTGGGTCAATGCGATCACCCCTAGCGAAAAATTTAACACACAAATGAACACACATCCGTGATCTTTCTTCTGGCAAAAATACAAAATTCCACATATTTGCAGATAGGAGCTTGAAACCTATACAGTAAAATTCTCTGATACGCTGAATCCAATGGTGTGATTTTCATTAACATTCTATGAATTTTAGCGGGTGTTTTCTCCTTTTTCCTAAAATAAGGCAAATTTGATGGATCAGACTAAACTTGATGAAACTTATATATTTAAAATCAGCATAAAAATCAAATTCTCTTGATGTATCTATTTGAATCAAAATTCCGTTTTTATAGATTCGGTTACTATTGAGTCGGGTCGCTCTTACTATATAGTTCGTTACCTTGAACTGTTTGATAAACTTGCTTCCAATTATATGCAAACGTATATCTGTTACATCACAAGCAACATGAGTAGTGTTCTTTTACCTAACCATATTCGTGGGAGGCCTACACTCAAGGTGGACATTTCTTGCTGTGATATATCCGGAGGTATGAGTCTTAAATATTTCCCCAGTTTATCCTTATTCCCCTCAAAAACTAACTCTTGTAGTTATAGAAAATCCGGGCTAATACTTGTGTCCCAAAATCCTTAGCGTTCTTTCCATAAGTCCCTATTTCGGCAGGGTCTACCCTCTACTCTGTGACAACAGTGCATTTCGGCCACCAAAATCACTAACTGCTATCTTTTTGAGTGCAGTACTTGCTCTCCGCAGCAAAAACCGATCTGTGAAGTTTGAAGTCTAGAAAACCATACCTTTCCTTCAAAACCTTAACAGAGTCGAATCATAAAATACAAATCATCATCAACGACCTAGCTAAGTATGTCGGAAGTAATTACGACTAGTCTTAAGTAGTTTTGTTTTCAGCGACAATATGACTCACATGTGACATAAAAACAGAATTACCTTTTTTAGTTAATCGATTAGTTATTAATTACAGTTTAATTAATTAATCGATAATGATTATTTATCACTAATTCAAAAAAATTACAGGAGTAATTTCACTCCCTGTCAACTCTTTCTAGTCTAATAGCATCTGTTCCTTTCCTTTCCTCTTTTCATTTGGTCTTTTATGAATGCTTCACTATTTAGGGAAAGGGGCCTTTCATCCGGTTTTGTCAGCAAACAACTTAGAAACATGAAAAAAGAAAAGACGAATGAACTGGGTTGCCAACAAGGTACCCCTCTCTTGCTGCAATATGTCTAGGTCTCAGCTTCTATTATCCTTCCATGCTATCCCTATTTCCCTCCAAAACACAATTTCTTATTTACCAGAGGATCTGTACAGATGCTAATATTCAAAAACCCCGAGCCTTCTCTCTCCAATTCCCTAATTCAGTAGGGCCTACCACCTCGTCTCTAACAACTATGCGATGTGGCAACCGAAAACACTGACTGCTGCCTTTTCCAGTGCCACATTTGTTCTCCACTGCGAAAACAAACTCAAGTTGGCCTATCTAATTCATTCAAGTCCAGGAAGCTAATCTTTTCTTTCTAATCACCAACGGGGTCAAACCAATAAATATAGAATTCATCATTAACAAGCTAGCTTTTGTACCTTTTGTAGCTTTTTCTAGCTTTTGTAGCTTTTGTTAACTGGACGTTCATTGTTGTAGTGGTTTGTCCTACTAATTCAGCAAATAATCATTAGAAACAGTGTGCAAATCACAAGCTAAATGCCAGAAAGGAGAATAAAAGTTAAAATATTAACTTTGTAGTTTTCGTCAATTGATACGGTGGGGGAATTGATGTTATTTCAAGTTTCCTTGATAGAGAGAAAGAAAAAAAGAAAAAGACTAACCTGAAAATACTTTACCAAAGTCTATTGTAACATAAAACCCCATTTTAGCAGTTTTTCAAGTTTTTAGTTCGGTTTTGAGGCTACAAGAAAGGAAGCTGACGAATTAAACTTCAGACGCAAATCTTTAGTTCATCATTTTCCTCTAACTATTTAAAAGAAGAAGCTCCAAGATTGTATCAAATAATAAAAACTGAATATTAAATCTATTATTACCGGTTTCACTGTAAACCATTATTACCATAAACCGGCTTACTATTAACCGGTAAACAAACCAGTGTTTACTAAATATCAAACCGGATCTGTTTACCATTCAGACACAAATCTTTAGATTATTATTTTCTCCAATTACTCAAAGTAAAAAGCTACAAATCGGATCAAATACTAAATGCTACACCTAAAAAATTCATATCTAAACTTCCAGGTCCCTTTAGGCTTATTGTTGTTATGACTTAATTTTTTAAGAAGTTGAATGACTTGAGACTTAATAATTTAATAAGAGAAGTAATACGCTATTTTAGGAAAGGTGGCAGGATTATTGTCTGTTTTAATCGTAGGTTACCAAAAATTACCATCAATACCGAGTCCTTGTTTTTACCATCAAATTACCATCAATACCGAGGTTCGAGTCCTTGTTTCGCTGATTATTTGGTTTGGAACGGGGGTCAGTGGCATGACTCTCTAAGCTCAGCCAGAATCGACCCAGCTCTAAATTGTTACGTGGAGAAATTTGGGAAAGGTAAACAGGAGGGGTGTGCGAAAACACAGGATGCCTGGCCCCAAACCCCCCATTGTACCTCCTGGCTGAAGGGTCGAGAAGCAAAGATCAGCACCGCCGGTCTTAAGTTGTTGAAATAGGTTAAACTGTCTAATTTTTATAAATAGCTGAAATTAAGTCACTTTGGAAGCTTCACAGGCTCAGTATGTCAAAGAGATAAAAATAAAAAAAAACGAGGAAAATCACAGTAAAAAATAGAGAATACGAATAGGAATTTAATAGTGAAGCTGCTTATCTTGATGTACATGGCGGAACATTCCAAAGTCCGTAAAAAAGAGTCTTAAGTTGTTGAAATAGGTCTAGGTCAAGCTGTCTAATTTTTCTATATAGCTGAAATTAAGTAAATTTGGAATGTTCACAGGCCCAGTATGACAAAGAGATAAAACAACGAGAAAAACGAGGAAAATCACAGTAAAAAAAAGAGAATACGAATAGGAATTTAATAGTGAAGCTACTGATCTTGATGCACATAATGAAATATTCCCAAGTCCGTTACAATGAGTCTTAAGCTGTTGAAATAGGTCAAACTGTCCAATTTTTCTATATAGGTGAAATTAAGTAAACTTGGAATGTTCACAGGCCCAGTATGACAAAGAGAAAAAAAAACAGAAAAAAACGAGGAAAATCACAGTAAAAAATAGAGAATACGAATAAGAATTTATTACTGAAGCTGCTTATCTTGATGTACATGGCGGAACATTCTATATAGGTGCTGAAGAGAAAATCACAGTAAAAAATAGAGAATACGAATAGGAATTTATTACTGAAGCTGCTTATCTTGATGTACATGGCGGAACATTCCAAAGTCTGTTACAATGAGTCTTAACTTTTTGTAACAGGTCGAGCTGTCTAATTTTTCTATATAGCTGAATTTTCATAAACTTGGAATGTTCACAGGCCCAGTATGACAAAGAGATAAAACAACGAAAAAAAACTAGGAAAATCACATTAAAAAATAGAGAATACGAATAGGAATTTATTACTGAAGCTGCTTATCTTATGTACATGGCGGAATATTCCAAAGTCTGTTACAATGAGTCTTAACTTGTTGAAATAGGTCAAACTGTCTAATTTTTCTATATATCTGAAATTAAGTAAATTTGGACTGTTCACAGGCCCAGTATGACAAAGATATATAACAACGTGAAAAAAGCGAGGAAAATCCCAGTAAAAAATAGAGAATACGAAGAGGAATTTATTACTGAAGCTGCTTATCTTGATGTACATGGCGGAACATTCCAAAGTCCGTTACAATGAGTCTTATGTTGTTGAAATAGGTCAAACTGTCTAATTTATCTAAATAGGTGAAATTAAGTAAATTTGTATTAATCGCAGGCCCATTATGACAGAAATATAAAAAAACGGAAAAAAAGCTAGGAAAATCCCAGTAAAAAAATAGAGAATACGAATAGGAATTTATTACTGAAGGTGCTTATCTTGGTTGTACATGGCGGAACATTCCAAAGTCCGTTACAATGAGTCTTAAGTTGTTGAAATAGGTCTAGGTCAAGCTGTCTAATTTTTCTATATAGCTGAAATTAAGTAAATTTGGAATGTTCACAGGCCCAGTATGACAAAGAGATAAAACAACGGAAAAAACGAGGAAAATCACAGTAAAAAAACAGAGAATACGAATAGGAATTTAATAGTGAAGCTACTGATCTTGATGCACATAATGAAATATTCCCAAGTCCGTTACAATGAGTCTTAAGCTGTTGAAATAGGTCTAACTGTCCAATTTTTCTATATAGGTAAAATTAAGTAAACTTGGAATGTTCACAGGCCCAGTATGACAAAGAGAAAACACAACGGAAAAAAAAGAGGAAAATCAAAGTAAAAAATAGAGAATACGAATAGGAATTTATTACTGAAGCTGCTTATCTTGATGGAACATTCTATATAGGTGCTGAAGAGAAAATCACAGTAAAAAATAGAGAATACGAATAGGAATTTATTACTGAAGCTGCTTAGCTTGATGTACATTGAAGAATACTCCAAAGTCCGTTACAATGAGTCTTATGTTGTTGAAATAGGTCAAGCTGTCTAATTTTTCTATATAGCAGAAATTTAGTAAACTTGTAATGTTCGCAGGCTCAGTATGACAAATATATAAAAAAACAGAAAAAAAACGAGGAAAATCACAGTAAAAAATAGAGAATACGAATAGGAATTTATTACTGAAGCTGCTTATCTTGATGTACATGGCGGAACATTCCAAATTCCGTTACAATGAGTCTTTTTTTTTGTTTTGTTTTTTTACACACATATCACACACACACACACACAGGTTTAACAGGTTTATTTTGAACTTCAATATAACAGGTTTCTTGAACATATGCTTTACAAGCGAAGAGAATTAAGTTCATAGCATTTTTTGAACTTGGACCTTCAGGAGAAACTAAACATTAATATCAAACTAATACTATATATTTTAGTATCCCAAATTGATCTAAAACTAAATGTTTCTAATTGCATAATAATGTATCTCAAAGGCTTTGTTTATACATTCCTTAGTTTTTAATTTTGCTCTTTACTTTCCACTGGATGTCCAAGTTTAAAATAACCCATAGATTTAATCCAAAATTCATTCCCCTTCATCCAAAAGAAAGGTTCATCTCAAAAATTTCATTTGTATTTTGAATGTTAATTATTGATTTTTCTTAACATCTATAGCCCTTTTGTCTTAAGTTGTTGAAATAGGTCAAACTGTCTAATTTTTCTATATAGCTGAATTTAAGTAAATTTGGAATGTTCACAGGCCCAGTATGACAAAGAGATAAAACAACGGAAAAAACGAGGAAAATCCCAGCAAAAAATAGAGAACATGAATAGGAATTTAATAGTGAAGGAGCATAGCTTGATGTAAATTGAGAAACATTCCAAAGTCCGTTACAATGAATCTTTACTTGTAGAAATATGTCAAACTGTCTAATTTTTCTATATATCTGAAATTAAGTAAATTTGGAATTTTCACAGGCCCAGTATTAAAAAGATATAAAACAACGGAGAAAAAACGAGGAAAATCCCAGTAAAAAATAGAGAATACGAATAGGAATTTATTACTGAAGCTGCTTATCTTGATGTACATGGCGGAACATTCCAAAGTCCGTTACAATGAGTCTTAAGTTGTTGAAATAGGTCAAACTGTCTAATTTTTCTATATAGGTGAAATTAAGTAAACTTGGAGTATTCACAGGCCCAGAATGACAAAGAGATAAAACAACGGAAAAAAACAAGGAAAATCACAGTAAAAAATAGAGAATACGAATAGGAATTTATTACTGAAGCTGCTTATCTTGATGTACATGGCGGAACATTATATATAGGTGCTGAAGAGAAAATCACAGTAAAAAATAGAGAATACGAATAGGAATTTATTACTGAAGCTGCTTATCTTGATGTACATGGAGGAATATTCCAAAGTCAGTTACAATGAGTCTTAAATTGTTGAAATAGGTCAAACTGTCTAATTTATATATATAGGTGAATTTAAGTAAACTTGGAATGTTCACAGGCCCAGTATGACAGAAAGATAAAACAAGGGAAAAAACGAGGAAAATCACAGTAAAAAATATAGAGAATACGAATAGGAATTTATTACTGAAGCTGCTTATCTTGATGTACATGGCGGAATATTCCAAAGTCTGTTACAATGAGTCTTAACTTGTTGAAATAGGTCAAACTGTCTAATTTTTCTATATAGCTGAATTTACGTAAATTTGGAATGTTCACAGGCCCAGTATGACAAAAAGATATCACAACGTGAAAAAACGAGGAAAATCCCAGTAAAAAATAGAGAATATGAATAGAAATTTATTACTGAAGCCGCTGATCTTGATGTACATGGCGAAACATTCCAAAGTCCGTTAAAATGAGTCTTAATTTGTTGAATTAGGTCTAGGTCAATCTGTCTAATTTTTTATATAGCTGAAATTAATTAAATTTGGAATGTTCACAGGCCCAGTATGACAAAGAGATAAAACAACGGAAAAAAACGAGGAAAATCGCAGTAAAAAAACAGAGAATACGAATAGGAATTTAATAGTGAAGCTACTGATCTTGATGCACATAATGAAATATTCCCAAGTCCGTTACAATGAGTCTTAAGCTGTTGAAATAGGTCAAACTGTCTAATTTTTCTATATAGCTGAAATTAAGTAAATTTGGAATGCTCACAGGCCCAGTATGACAAAGAGATAAAACAACAGAAAAAAAACGACGAAAATCACAGTAAAAAAATAGAGAACACGAATAGGAATTTATTACTGAAGCTGCTTATCTTGATGCACATGGCGGAACATTCTATGTAGGTGCTGAAGAGAAAATCAGAGTAAAAAACAGAGAATACGAATAGGAATTTATTGCTGAAGCTGCTTATCTTGATGTACATGGCGGAACATTCCAAAGTCCGTTACAATGAGTCTTAAGTTGTTGAAATAGGTCAAACTGTCTAATTTTTCTAAATAGGTGAAATTAAGTAAACTTGGAATGTTCACAGGCCCAGTATGACAAAGAGATAAAAAAACAGGAAAAAAACGATGAAAATCACAGTAAAAAATAGAGAATACGGATAGTAATTTATTACTGAAGCCGCTTATCTTGATGTACATGGCGGAACATTCCAAAGTCCGTTACAATGAGTCTTAAGTTGTTGAAATAGGTCTAGGTCAATCTGTCTAATTTTTATATATAGCTGAATTTAAGTAAATTTGGAATGTTCACAGGCTCAGTATGACAAAGAGATAAAACAACGGAAAAAAACGAGGAAAATCACAGTAAAAAATATAGAATACGAATAGAAATTTATTTCTGAAGCTGCTTATCTTGATGTACATGGAGGAACATTCCAAAGTCCGTTACAATGAGTCTTATGTTGTTGAAATAGGTCAAACTGTCTAATTTTTCTATATAGGTGAATTTAAGTAAACTTGGAATGTTCACAGGCCCAGTATGACAAAGAGATAAAACAACGGAAAAAAACGAGGAAAATCACAGTAAAAAACAGAGAATACGAATAGGAATTTATTACTGAAGCTGCTTATCTTGATGTACATGGCGGAACATTCCAAAGTCCGTTACAATGAGTCTTAAGTTGTTGAAATAGGTCAAACTGTCTAAATTTTCTATATAGGTGAAATTAAGTAAACTTGGAATGCTCACAGGCCCAGTATGACAAAGAGATAAAACAAGGGAAAAAACGAGGAAAATCACATTAAAAAATAGAGACAACGATTAGGAATTTATTTCTGAAGCATCGGATATTATTTAACTGGTGGAATACTACAAAGTCCGTTAAAATTAGTATTTGGATGTAGTAATAGTTCACTCTATATAAAATATATATATAGTTGAAATAAAGTGAACTAGGAATGCTACCAGGCACACAATGAAAGAGAGATGAAACAACGAGAAAAAACGAGGAAAATCACATTAAAAAATAGAGAATACGAATAGGACTTTATTACTGAAGCGGCTTATCTTATGTACATGGCGGAACACTCCAAAGTCTTTTAAAATGAGTCTTTGTTTGTAGAAATATGTCTCTATGTATAAAATATATATAGAGGTTATAATAATTGAACTTTTAGTGCTAACATGCCCAGAATTACAGTGAGATAACACAAGAGAAAAAACGAGGAAAATAAAATTAAAAAATATAGAATACGAATAGGAATTTATTACTGAAGCTGCGTATCTTGATGTACATGGTGTAACATTCCAAAGTACGTTACAATGAGTCTTTGGTTGTTGAAATAGGTCAAACTGTCTAATATATATATATAGTTGAAATTAAGTAAAATTGGAATTCTCGAAGTCCCAGTATGACAAAGATATAAAACAAGGTAAAAAACGAGGAAACTCACATTAAAAAATATGGAATACGTATATGAATTTATTACTGAAGCTGCTTATCTTATGTACATGGTGGAACATTCCAAAGTCCGTTACAATGAGTCTTAGGTTGTATAAATAGGTCAAACTGTCTCATTTTTCTATATAGGTGAAATTAAGTAAACTTGGAATGTTCACAGGCCCAGTATGACAAAGAGATAAAACAACGGAAAAAAAACGAGGAAAATCACAGTAAAAAATAGAGAATACGAATAGGAATTTATTACTGAAGCTGCTTATCTTGATGTACATGGCGGAACATTCCAAAGTCCGTTACAATGAGTCTTAAGCTGTTGAAATAGGTCAAACTGTCCAATTTTTCTATATAGGTGAAATTAAGTAAACTTGGAATGTTCACAGGCCCAGTATGACAAAGAGATAACCACAACGGAAAAAAACGAGGAAAATCACAGTAAAAAATAGAGAATACGAATATTAATTTATTTCTGAATCTGCTTATCTTATGTAAATGGCGTAACACTCAATATTCCGTTAAAATGTATCTTTGTTTGTATAAATATTTAAAGCTGTACAAAATATATTTATCGGGTAAATAAAGTGATCACTTAGTTCTAAAATGCACAGAATTACAGAGAGATGACACCAGAGAAAAGACGATTAAAATCAAATTCCAATATATATCAAACGACTAGAAATTTCATACAGTATGTTCTTATAATATGTAAAGTGCAAAATACTCCAAAGTCTATTAAAATGAGTCTTAGCTTGTTGAAATAGGTCGAACTGTCTAAATTTTCTATATAGGTGAAATTAAGTAAATTTGGAATGTTCGCTGGCCCAGTATGACAGAGAGATATCACAACGGAAAAAATCGAGGAAAATCAAATTAAAAAATAGAGAATACGAATAGGACTTTAATACTGAAGCCGCTTATCTAGATGCAAAGGGTGGAACACTCCAAAGTCCGTTACAATGACTCTTAAGCTGTTGAAATAGGTCAAACTGTCTAATTTTTCTATATAGGTGAAATAAAGTAAACTTGGAATGTTCACAGGCCCAGTATGACAAAGAGATAAAAAAACGGAAAAAACGAGGAAAATCAGAGTAAAAAATAGAGAATACGAATAGGAATTTATTGCTGAAGCTGCTTATCCTGATGTACATGGCGGAACATTCCAAAGTCCGTTACAATGAGTCTTAAGTTGTTGAAATAGGTCATACTGTATATTATATCTATATAGGTGAAATTAAGTAAACTTGTAATTTTATCATTACCAGTAAGACAGATAGATAAAAAAACGGAAAAAAAACGAGTAAAAACCCATCAAAAATTAACTACTAGTGAACTAAATTTATTTATGAAGGTGCTTATCTTATGTAAATGGCGGAATATTCCAAAGTATATTACAATTAGTCTTAAGTTGTTGAAATAGGTCAAACTGTCTAATTTTTCTATATAGGTTAAATTAAGTATACTTGTAATTCTCGCATGCCCATAATTAAAGAGATATAACAAACCGGAAAAAAAACGAGGAAAATCCAAGTAAAAAATAGAGACAACGAATAGGACTATCTAAATGAAGGTCCTTAAATTATGAAAATGGCGAAATATTCCAAAGTCTATTAAAATGAGGCTTAAGTTTTTTATATAGGTCAATCTGTATTATTTTTATATAGAGTTTATATTAATTAAAAGTTGTATGTTCACATGCACACTATTAAAGAGATATACAAAAAGGGAAAAAACGAGTAAAAACACAGTAAAAAATAGGGACAAAGAAGATTACAATATTAATTAAGCATCTAATATTATGTACATTGTAGAACATTCCAAAGTCCGTTACAATGAGTCTTAAGTTGTTGAAATAGGTCAAACTGTCTAATTTATCTATATAGGTGAAATTAAGTAAACTTGGAATGTTCACAGGCCCAGTATGACAAAGAGATAAAACAACGGAAAAAAACGAGGAAAATCACAGTAAAAAATAGAGAATACGAATAGGAATTTATTACTGAAGCTGCTTATCTTGATGTACATGGCGGAACATTCCAAAGTCCTTTACAATGAGTCTTAAGTTGTTGAAATAGGTCAAACTGTCTAATTTTCCTATATAGGTGAAATTAAGTAAACTTGGAATGTTCTCAGGCCCAGTATGACAGAGAGATAAAACAACGGAAAAAAAACGAGGAAAATCACAGTAAAAAATAAAGAATACGGATAGGAATTTATTACTGAAGCTGCTTATCTTGATGTACATGGCGGAACATTCCAAAGTCCGTTACAATGAGTCTTAAGTTGTTGAAATAGGTCTAGGTCAAGCTGTCTAATTTTTCTATATAGCTGAAATTAAGTAAATTTGGAATGTTCACAGGCCCAGTATGACAAAGAGATAAAACAACGGAAAAAAACGAGGAAAATCACAGTAAAAAAAACAGAGAATACGAATAGGAATTTAATAGTGAAGCTACTGATCTTGATGCACATAATGAAATATTCCCAAGTCCGTTACAATGAGTCTTAAGCTGTTGAAATAGGTCAAACTGTCCAATTTTTCTATATAGGTGAAATTAAGTAAACTTGGAATGTTCACAGGCCCAGTATGACAAAGAGATAAAAAAACAGAAAAAAACGAGGAAAATCACAGTAAAAAATAGAGAATACGAATAAGAATTTATTACTGAAGCTGCTTATCTTGATGTACATGGCGGAACATTCTATATAGGTGCTGAAGAGAAAATCACAGTAAAAAATAGAGAATACGAATAGGAATTTATTACTGAAGCTGCTTATCTTGATGTACATGGCAAAACATTCCAAAGTCCGTTACAATGAGTCTTAGGTTGTTGAAATAGGTCAAACTGTCTAATTTTTCTATATAGGTGAAATTAAGTAAACTTGGAATGCTCACAGGCCCATTATGACAAAAAGATAAAAAAACGGAAAAAAAACGAGGAAAAACCCATTAAAAAAAATAGAGAATCCGAAAATGTCTTTTAGACTTTTTCCGCGAAGCTTATTTCAAGTGCGGACCACAACATATTATATAAAACTGTGAATTTGGTTTAATTCATAGTACGAACAGAATCAAAAATATAAATAGCTGAATTTAATTGAACTATTAGTTCTAGCAGTCCCAGAATGACAGAGATATAAAACAACAGAAAAAAAACTAGGAAAATCACAGTAAAAAAATAGAGAATAGGAATAGGAATTTATTGCTGAAGCTGCTTATCTTGATGTACATGGCGGAACATTCCAAAGTCCGTTACAATGAGTCTTAAGTTGTTGAAATAGGTCTAGGTCAAGCTGTCTAATTTTTCTATATAGCTGAAATTAATTAAATTTGGAATGTTCACAGGCTCAGTATGACAAAGAGATAAAACAACAGAAAAAAAACGAGTAAAATCACAGTAAAAAATAGAGAATACGAATATAAATTTATTGCTGAAGCTGCTTATCCTGATTTACAGGGAGAAATACTCCAATGTCCGTTAATATGAATCTTTGGTTTAATAAATAGTTAAAACTGTATTTAATATATATATTTCGGAAATTAATTAAAATTTGAATTCACGATGTCCCACAATGAAAGATAGATGAATCAACGGAAAAAAACGAGTAAAATAACATTAAAAAAATAGAGAAAACGAATAGAACTTTATTACTGAAGCTGCTTATCTTGATGTACATTGCGGAACATTCCAAAGTCCGTTACAATGAGTCTTAAGTTGTTGAAATAGGTCAAACTGTCTAAAATATCTATATAGGTGAAATAAAGTGAACTTGGAATTCTCCCAGACCCAGTATGACAGAGAGATAAAACAAGGGAAAAAACGAGGAAAATCACAGTAAAAAATAGAGAATACGAATAGGACTTTATTACTGAAGCTGCTTATCTTATGTACATGGCGTAACATTCCAAAGTCAGTTACAATGAGTCTTAAGTTTTTGAAATAGGTCAATCTGTCTAAATTATCTATATACGTGAAATTAAGTAAACTTGGAATGTTAAAAGGCCAAGTATGACACAGAGATAAAACATGGGACAAAACGAGGAAAATCACAGTAAAAAATAGAGAATACGAATATAAATTTATTTCTGAAGCAGCTTATCTTATGTACATGGCAAAACACTCCAAAGTCCATTAAAATGAGTCTTAGGTTGTAGAAATAGGTCACACTGTCTAATAAAAATATATAGGAGAAATTAAGTGAAATTGGAATGTTCGCAGGCCCAGTATGACAGAGAGATAAAACAACGGAAAAAAAAACGAGGAAAATCACATTAAAAAATAGATAATACGAATAGAAATTTATTACTGAAGCCGCTTATCTTGATGTAAATGGCGGAACATTCCAAAGTCCGTTACAATGAGTCTTAATTGTTGAATTAGGTCTAGGTCAAGCTGTCTAATTTTTTATATAGCTGAAATTAAGTAAACTTGGAATGTTCACAGGCCCAGTATGACAAAGAGATAAAACAAGGCGAAAAAAAGAGGAAAATCCCACTAAAAAATAGAGAATACGAATAGGAATTTAATAGTGAGGCTACTGATCTTGATGCACATAATGAAATATTCCAAAGTCCTTTACAATGAGTCTTAAGCTGTTGAAATAGGTCTAACTGTCTAATTTTTCTATATAGGTGAAATTAAGTAAACTTGGAATGTTCACAGGCCCAGTATGACAAAGAGATAAAAACAACGGAAAAAAAGAGGAAAATCACAGTAAAAAATAGAGAATACGAATAGGAATTTATTACTGAAGCTGCTTATCTTGATGCACATGGCGGAACATTCTATGTAGGTGCTGAAGAGAAAATCCCAGTAAAAAATAGAGAATCTGACTAGAAATTTATTACTGAAGCTGCTTATCTTATGTACATGGTGAAACACTCCAAAGTCCGTTACAATGAATCTTTGGTTTTAGAAATATGTCGAAATGTATAAAATATATTTATTGGTTAAAAAAATTGAACTTTTACTTCTCACAGGCCCAGTATGTCGGAGAGATAAAACAACGAAAAAAACAGATGAAATAATCAGTAAAAAAATATAGAATAACGTAATGAAATTATTTATTAATCTGCTTATCTTATGTACATGGCAAAACACTCCAAAGTATGTTAAAATTAGTCTTAGGTTGTTGAAATAGTTCAATCTGTCTAAAATATATAATTAGTTGAAATTAATTGAGTTTGTAGTTCTCACAGGCCCAGTATTACAGATGTATAAAACAACAAAAAAAAAGCTAGGAAAATCCCCGCAAAAATTAACTAAAAGGAATAGTAATTTATTACTTAAGGCGCTTATCTTGATGTACATGGCGGAACATTCCAAAGTCTATTACAATGAGTCTTAGGTTGTTGAAATAGGTCTAGGTCAAGCTGTCTAATTTTTCTATATAGCTGAAATTAAGTAAATTTGGAATTTTCACAGGCCCAGTATGACAAAGAGATAAAACAAGGGAAAAAACGAGGAAAATCACAATAAAAAAATAGAGAATACGAATAGGAATTTAATAGTGAAGCTGCTGATCTTGATGCACATGATGAAACAATCCAAAGTCCGTTACAATGAGTCTTTGGTTGTAGAAATAGGTCAAACTATATAATTTATCTATATAGCTGAAATTAAGTGAATTTGGAGTGTTCGCAGGCCCAGAATGACAAAGAGATAACACAACGGAAAAAAACCAGGAAAATCAAATTAAAAAATAGAGAATACGAATAGGAATTTATTACTGAAGCTGCTTATCTTGATGCACATGGCGGAACATTCTATATAGGTGCTGAAGAGAAAATCACAGTAAAAAATAGAGAACACGAATATGAATTTATTACTGAAGCTGCTTATCTTCATGTACATGGCTGAACATTCCAAAGTCCGTTACAATGAGTCTTAAGTTGTTGAAATAGGTCAAACTGTCTAATTATTATATATAGGTGAAATTAAGTAAACTTGGAATTTTCACAGGCCCAGTATGACAGAGAGATAACAAAACGGGAAAAAACGAGGAAACGCACATTAAAAAAATAGAGAACCCTAAAAGGACTTTATTGCTGAAGCCGCTTATATTGATGTAAAGGGTGAAACATTCCAAAGTCCGTTAAAATAAGTCTTTATTTGTTGAAATAGGTCAAGCTGTCTAATTTTTCTATATAGCTGAAATTAAGTGAACTTGGAATTTTCCCAGACCCAGTATGACAAAGAGATAAAACAACGGAAAAAAACGAGGAAAATCACAGTAAAAAATAGAGAATACGAATAGAAATTTATTGCTGAAGCTGCTTATCTTGATGTACATGGCGGAACATTCCAAAGTCCGTTACAATGAGTCTTAAGTTGTTGAAATAGGTCAAACTGTCTAATTTTTCTATATAGCTGAAATTAAGTAAATTTGGAAT